>NW_017671295.1:74019-135670 GCF_001879085.1 Nicotiana attenuata | reverse complement strand
ATATATTAGTAACTAGGTACTCAACCTGGCGGTATAAATGCTAAAAAGAAAAATCAACCATTCAAGAGCTATGTAGCTTGTCGGGATAAAAAGTATTATGCATTTGAAATGATAAAGATTCACAATTTCCATATTTACGAAATTAAATTCCACTACTATTTGAATCGAAAAATTTTCTTACTTGATAAAAATTAAATCTAGATTAAATGAGAGTTAAAAAATGTATCAAGGAGTATATGTATTCTTATTTCGGTCAAAAAACGGAGCTAAAACAATTTTTGGATTATTTAAATCATGCATGTCGATATATTAAGATATTGCTATTTGGTTCTTGAATATGACACGTTGAGCAAAGAAAACTCAATACTAGTGGTACTGCTTGCCAGTGAGAAATACGATTTTTACTAAGAGGTGTCAAAATTTTAAAGAATAAATTCGTGAAGAAGTTAGTGAGAGTCAATATATATATATATATATATATATATATATATATACTAGTTTTTTGATACGCACAATGCGCGTGCACCCAGTCTTAATAAATAAAATATATTTAAAAATTACATTAATATTATATTACAAATTGTGTTATAAAATTAAAATATTTAAAAAAGGTTTAAATGCTTGAACATATAAAGAATATTGATCTTGGTTAGTAAATTTCAATAAAGGAAGAACTTTGATCTAAAAGATCTCGGCAGCCCGATTATATTAATTGCTCGCAATAATGACCTTTATACTTATTTGAGAAATAACTTGAAAAATCAAGCATGAATGTCGCGAGTCTTCAAGTTCTAACTTCTAAGAAGTTGTAGATATATCTTTTACATAAAGAACATCACAATTATGACCACATTAAATGACAACTTTAAGCTTCTTTCCTACAAATATATCTTCATTACCATTATTTCTATACTAATATCTCACAAACTACTAATCACAATTTATTTCTAGACCTAACAATAAATATGTTTTTTTTTTTTTTTTTTTTTTTTTTTTTTTTTTTGCATAACAGATATAGTGACATTGCTTCAGTATTATAATGTTTAGATGTATATAAGTATTTTAGTAGTATAATGTTTAGATGTATATAAGTAGTTCGCAATGGATGCCTATTACAAGGACCAGGATGGCCATATGTATGTTAGGTCGTGTTTTATGAATGTGTGTAGTAATCTAGCGGCATTAGACAATGATTGTGCCCTAGAAGGCATTTCTCTAGTATGTACTAGTGACAATGTTATGGGTCTCGTACCTAGCTTGCTACTGTTATTATTATTATTAATATAAGTATCTTTTCCCTTCAAAAAAAAAGTAGTTTAGTAGTATGTAAATAATTAAATCAATTATACTCGGAAGGAGTGTTCGTGCTTTTTAAATTTGAAAAGATTTAATGACAAAATTTATTAAATTCCTAAATATTAGAAAATAACTAAGCTACAATTTGTCCAATGTAAAATTTATTTTTAAAGGATAAGAAAATCAAAAGATATTTCTCGAAAGGACTTAATGCTTTGGAGGAGAAGTTGAATTCTCGATAAAACATAATCCTAAATTTAAAAAGAGGCGAAGGTGCTCGAAATTTTACAAAAAAAAATATTAAAAAAAAATCCTAAACCTAAAAGTGGTATAAAATTTACCTAAAATATTATTTGTAAAGGAATAATGAACTCTTTACCCAAATAATTTCAAATTAATTGGTTAACTTTTTAATAAATATTCCTAAACCTAAAAGGAGACCAACGTGCTTGAAAAGTTTTCTAATGTGAATTTTCATGTGTTATAAAAAAAATCCAAAAAAAAAAAAAAACTCCTTAATCTAAAAGGAGTTGAAAGTGCTAAAAAACCTAAACTTTTCTAAGGAATTACTCTCAAAACGTAAAAGGAGTTCAAACGGATGTAATCAATTTTATTGAAATACTTTACAAAATACTTTGATTGTCTCTTATTATTATTTTTCTTTTACAAATTTGTAATATACTGTCACGATCAGGATTTCCCACCGTCGGGATTGTGATGGTGCCTAACTCTTAGTATGCTAGGCAAGCCAACAGATACAGTTCTAACACAACAATGACGAACCAACATCAATTAACAATAGTTTAAACTAAACCAATAAGAAGTACGAAAATTTTATAACAGTTTAAAACACTATTACACGACTACCCAAAGATCTGGTATCACAATCCACGAAATTCTAAGAGTTTCTACAAATACTGGCTTAAAGAAAATACATCTGTTCTCGAAATGAAGGAAAACAGGAAAAACTAAGATAGAGGGAAGGGGACTCTAGGGTCTGCGAACGCCGGCAGATCTACCTTGGGTCTCCTGATGGACTGAAGGCAACAACCCAACTCTGATCAACGAGGTCCAGTACCGAAATCTGCACAGAAAGTGCAGAGTGCAGTATCAGTACAACCGACCCCATGTACTGGTAAGTGCCAAGCCTAACCTCGGCGAAGTAGTGACGAGGCTAGGACATGACAAATAACATGAACCTGTGCAATTAAATCGTATACGAGAAAATAACAACAAACAGAAGTTTAACAAAAAATAACGGGAAGGGGAAAACATGCTGAGGGGATTGCAAAGAAAATCAGAATCACAACACTAGAGAATTTAAACAGCTAGTGCACCTTGAACCAGTAACAACAATTGAATACAGAAATGGAAAATGCACGGCACCACCCTTCGTGCTTTTACTCTCAACCTCACCATATAAATCAGATAAGAATGGCACGGCATCACCCTTCGTGTTTTTACTCTCGTCCTCACCATAAGAAATAATAGAAACGGCACGGCATCACCCTTCGTGCATTATCAATATCAGAATACGGCACGGCATCACCCTTTGTGCATTAACACTCACTCACAATATCTTGCACGGCATCACCCTTCGTGCTTACACTCTTCCTCACCCAAACAACAGAAACAATAACAACCCAGCAAGGGAGATCATCAATAACCAACCTCGTTTCAACATTAAACTTCACAATATAATCTCAACTTGAGTCAATACTCAACCAATATCCAATATCAGGAGAACATAATAAGACTTGTTTAACATGAAGAATAACCAGTTTAAGCATAAACACTACGCATAAAGGAATACAACAGTCACAAGTACAAAACTCACTCACATGCTATGACCCGACAACAACGTGTAGATACTCGTCTCCTCACCTATACGTCGTACTCAAAAACTAAACACGTAGCAAATAAGGCAAAAATACCTAATCCCTTAAGCTAAGGTTAGCCACAACACTTACCTCGATTCCACGGCCGAACTCAAGCCTCAAATACCGCTTTTCTCTTAGTTTCCACTTCCAATCCGCTCGTATCTAATCATAATTAACTTAATAATATCAATTATCGCTAAAGAAATCAATCCCAATGCAAAATTACAAGTTTCCCAACATTTTCCCCAAAAAGTCAAAAATCAACACCGAGCCCGCCTGGTTAAAACTCGAGATTCGGACCAAAACCCATTTACCTACGAGCCCCAATATGTAATTAGTTTCGAAATCTGACCTCAAATCGAGGTCTAAATTCAATTATACAAAAATCCCTAATTCTACCCAAACCCCCAATTTCTACCATAAAAACCCTAGATTTTAGGTTGGAAATTGATTAAAAACAATGGGAAATTGGAAGAAAGTGGTTTAGAATCATTTACCAATACTTTGGGGAAGAACTTGTCTCTTGAAAATTGCCTCTAAGCTTCCTTGGTTTTGAAAATATGAAAGAATGGCAAATTCCCGTTTTTGATTCTGTTTTTAAAACACTGGACAGGTCTTCATCGCGTTCGCAATGGACCTGTCGCATCCGCGGTGCATTGCGGCCAAAAGGGCCTTCGCATTCGCGATGAGCTGCTTGCGTCCGCGATGGTCTGTCCCCCCTCACCATCGCGTTCGCGGGCCTGGGACCGCGTTCACGAAGAGCAACTCGATGATTTTCCCCAGCCCACCTCCAATACACTACGCGTTCGCGTAAGGTCGGTCGCGTTCGCGAAGGGCTAACCCCCCAGTGCTCCGCATTCGCGACCAAGGCCTCGTGTTCGCTAAGAAGAAACCCCTCCCCAGACCAGCTTGCACTTCGCGTTCCCGAGAGTTGCTTCGCGAACACGAAGCACAAAGCATCAGTCATACCAGAAACAGCAACACAGCAGATTTCCTAAGTCCAAAACGTCCCGCAACCTATCCGAAACTCACCCGAGCCCTCGGGGCTCCAAACCAAACATGCACATAAGTCTAAAAACATCATACGGACTTGCTCGTGTGATCAAATCGCCAAAATAACATCTAAAACTACGGATTTAACACCAAAACACATGAAATCCTTAAGAATACTTAAAATTCCTATTTTCACAACCGGACGTCCGAATCACGTCCAATCAGTCCCGTTCCTCACCAAATTTCACAAATAAGGTATCAATATTATAACGGACCTGTACCGGGCTCCGGAACCAAAATACAGGCCCGATACCAACAAGTTCAATCAATATTCAATTTCTAAAAACCATTATATTTCCAGTTTAACAATTTTCTTCAAAAATTCATTTCTCAGGCTAGGGACCTCGGAATTCAATTCCGGGCATACGCCCAAGTCCTATATTTTACTATGGACCCTCCGGGACCGTCAAAGTGCAGGTTCGGGTCCGTTTACTCAAAAACTGTTGACCGAAGTCAACTTAAATCAGTTTTAAAGGCAAAACTTAATATTTTCTCAAATGATCATATAAAAGCTTTCCGAAAACACGTCCGGACTGAGCACACAAATTGAGGAGAAGGAAAATGAGGTTTTGAAGGCCTCAGAACCCCGAGTCGGGTTCTAAAACACGTGATGACCTTTTGGGTCATCATATTCTCCACCTTTAAAACAACCGTTCGTCCTCGAACGGACATAGAAAAGTACTTGAGCTAGGGAAAAGAAGGGGATATCTGCTCCGCATATCGGACTCGGACTCCCATGTAGCTGCCTCAACAGGCTGACCTTACCACTGCACACAAACCGAAGGACAACTCTTCGATCTCAACTGACAAACCTGCCTGTCTAAAATGGTTGCCGACTCCTCCTCGTAGGTCAAATCCTTGTCCAGCTAAACAGTGCTGAAATCTAATACGTGGGATGGATCGTCGTGATACTTCCGAAGCATGGACACATGAAACACTGGATGTACCGCTGATAAGCCTGGTGGCAACGCAAGTTTGTAAGCCACCTCTCCCACTCGATCAAGAATCTCAAAAGGCCCGATGAACCTAGGGCTTATCTTGCCCCTCTTCCCAAACCGCATAACACCCTTTATGGGTGACACCCAAAGCAACACTCTCTCTCCGACCATGAATGCCATATCATGAACCTTACGGTTGGCATAACTCTTTTTCCTGGACTGAGCTATACGAAGTTTATCCTGAATGATCTTAACCTTATCCAAGGCATCCTGTACCAAATCTATACCCAATAACCGAGCCTCTCCCGACTCAAACCATCCAACCAGCAACCGACACCTCCTACCATATAATGCCTCATAGGGAGCTATCTGGATGCTCGATTGATAGCTGTTGTCGTAGGCAAACTCTGCTAACGGGAAGAACTGATCCCAAGAACCTTCAAAGTCAATAACACAGGCGCGGAGCATCCTCCAAAATCTGAATAGTACGCTCGGACAATCTGTCCGTCTGAGGATGAAATGTTGTGCTCAACTCGACCCGCGTGCCCAACTCACGTTGTACTGCCCTCCAGAAATGTGAGGTAAACTGCGTACCTCGATCAGAAATGATGGATACAAGCACACCATGAAGACGAACGATCTCACGGATATAAATCTCTACCAATTGCTCCAAAGAATAGGAAACTACCACAGGAATGAAATGCGTTGACTTAGTCAGCCTATACATAATAACCCACACTGCGTCGAACATCCTCTGAGTTTGTGGGAGTCCAACAACGAAGTCCATAGTGATACGCTCCCACTTCCACTCAGGAATATCAATCTTCTGAAGCAAAACACCAGACCTCTGATGCTCGTACTTTACTTGCTGACAATTCAAACACCGAGCTACATATGCAACAATATCCATCTTCATCCTCCTCCACCAATAATGTTGCCGCAAGTCCCGATACGTCTTAGTAGCGCCCGGATGAATAGAATACCGGGAACTGTGGCCCTCCTCTAGAATCAACTCACGAATTCTATCCGCATTAGGCACACAAATACAACCCTGCATCCTCAGAACTCCATCATCTCCAACCGTGACCTGCTTGGCATCTCCGTGCCGCACCGTGTCCCTAAGGACAAGCAAATGAGGATCATCATACTGCCGCTCCCTGATACACTCAAACAAGGAAGACCGAGCGACTGTACAAGCTAGAACATGACTGGGCTCAGAAACATCCAACATCACGAACTGATTGGCTAAAGCCTAAACATCTAATGCAAGCGGTCTCTCACCGACTGGAATATACGCAAGGCTGCCCATACTAGCTGACTTCCTACTCAAAGCATCGGCCACCACATTGGCCTTCCCGGGATGGTACAAGATGGTGATATCATAGTCTTTCAATAGCTCCAACCACCTCCTATGCCTCAAATTTAGCTCCTTCTACTTCAACAAATACTGGAAACCGTTGTGATCCGTGAACACCTCACACGACACGCCATACAGATAATGCCTCCAAATCTTCAGCGCGTGAACAATGGCTGCTAGCTCCAAATCATGAACTGGATAATTCTTCTCGTAAATCTTTAACTGTCGCGAAGCATATGCAATAACCTTGCCCCCTTGCATCAATACCGCACCAATTCCAATACGAGATGCGTCACAATATACTGTATAGGACCTTGAACCTGTGGGCAACACCAACACCGATGTTGTAGCCAAAACTGTCTTGAGCTTCTGAAAGCTCGCCTCACACTCGTCCGACCACCTGAACGGGGCACCCTTCTGGGTCAACCTGGTCATCGGGGTTGCTATAGATGAAAACCCCTCCACAAACCGACAGTAATAACCCGCCAAACCCAAGAAACTCCGAATCTCTGTAGCTGATGTGGGCCTAGGCCAGTCCTTGACTGCCTCAATCTTCTTAGGATCCACCTGAATACCCTCTACTGATACAACGTGACCCAAGAATGCAACTGAACTCAGCTAAAACTCATATTTCGAGAACTTAGCATAAAATTGACTGTCTCTCAGAGTCTGAAGAATGATCTGAAGATGCTGCTCATGCTCCTCTCGGCTGTGGGAGTAGATCGAGATATCACCAATAAAAACAATAACGAAGGAATCCAAATAGGGCTTGAACACTCGGTTCATCAAATGCATAAATGCTGCTGGGGCATTTGTCAATCCAAATGACATCACTAGAAACTCATAATGCCCATACCGAGTCCGAAAAGTTATCTTAGGGACATCGGATGCCCTAATCCTTAATTGATGGTAGCCAGACCACAAATCTATCTTTGAAAAAATCTTGGCACCCTGAAGCTGATCAAATAAATCATCAATCCTCGGAAATGGATAAATGTTCTTGATGGTGACTTTGTTCAACTGCCGATAGTCTATGCACATCCTCATCGATCCATCCTTTTTCTTTACAAACAACAATGGCGCACCCAAAGGCGAGACACTAGGCCTAATGAAGCCCTTATCCAACAAATCTTGCAATTGTTCCTTCAATTCTTTCAACTCTGGCAGGGCCATACGGTATGGCAGAATAGAAATGGGCTGAGTGCCCGGAGCTAAATCAATGCAAAATTCAATATCCTTGTCGGATGGCATCCCTGGCAAGTAGGAGATCTACGCTGGTCTCAAGACCCCCAATAATAACCACACACGAGCGATAGACACGATTAACAATAATAGAATCCCCCACCGATGTGGACACATATACAGGAGCACTCAAAGAATCACGAGGCACACCCAAATACGAAGCAAAGTAAGATGACACATAGGAGTATGTAGACCCCGGATCAAATAGAACTGAAGCATCTCTACTGCAAACTGAAACCGTACCTGTGATAACGGCATCCGATGCCTTAGCCTCAATCCTGGCTAGGAAAGCATAACATCAGGGCTGGGCCCCACCACTCTGAACTACATCCCTGGGATGGCCTCCTGCTGGCTGGCCTCCACCTCTAGCGGCCTGACCTCCACCTCTAATACCTCGACCTCCACCTCTAGCTGCCTGACCTCCACCTCTAATACCTCGACCTCCACCTCTAGCTGCCTGACCCTACCTCTAGCTGGCTAAGCAGGCGGTGGAACACCCGGTGCCTGAACCATGGCACAAGAACTTGATGCTGAGAACTGCTTGATGCTCGAGGGCAAAATCTAGCAATGTGCCTCGGATCGCCACAAGTGTAACAAGATCACAGCTGCTGAGATTGTTGACCTTGACACTGTCCCTGACGGCCTAGGTAACCACCCTGAAAACTCTGGAGCGGAGGTGCACTGATAGGAGCTGGTGGTGCACTGTAGGGTAGCTGATCCGAATACTGCATATAAGAGCCACGGCCACCTGAAGCACCGTGAGAAGCCTGAAGTGCTGAATGAAATGGCCTGGCAGGATGGCCTCTACCAAAAGAATCCCTACCTCCAGATGAGGCACCATTGAACGTACCAGAATGACGAGGCCTCTTGTCAGACCCCTGACCACTCCCCTGAGCTTAGACCATCTCAACTCGCCTGGCTACATTGTCCGCATCCTGAAAAGAAATCTTGCTCCCTGTCTCCTTAGCCATCTGCAATCTGATCGGCTGAGCGAGTACCTCAATAAACCTCCTCACCCTCCCTCTCCCTCTCGGTGGGGAGTATAAGAAGAGCATGACGAGCCAAATCAACAAACCTAGTCTCGTACTAAGTGACAGTCATAGAACCCTGCTGAAGATGCTCGAACCGTTTGCGATAGTCCTCTCTCTAAGTGATAGGAAGGAACTTCTTGAAAAATAGCTGAGAGAACTGGTCCCAAGTCAAGGCAGGCGACCTAGCTAGTCTAGTCAACACAAAATCATTCCACCATCTCTTGGCGGACCCTATCATCTGGAATATAGCAAAGTCAACCCCATTGGTCTCTATTATCCCCATGTTCCGCAACATCTCATGGCAACGGTCATGATAATCCTGGGGATCCTCAGAAGCTGCCCCACTGAAATGAACCGGGAAAATCTTGGTGAACTTGTCCAACCTCAACAAAGCCTCAGAAAACATAGATGGTCCACCAGCGGCCTGAGCCGCAACAACTGGCTGAGCTGCTGGAGTCTGAAACTGAGGAGCCATCTGCTCCAGAGTGTGGGTAGCGGAAGTCTGGGCTCCTTCCCCAGCCTGAGAGACGGCTTGTGCTACAGGAAATGTGCCAGTCTGAGCTACGCTCTCCATAAGGCCCACTAGACGGACCAAAGCATCTTGGAGTACCGGGGTAGCGATGAACCCCTCTGGAACCTGAGCTGGCCCTGCCGGAACGGTCTGGGTCGGAACCTCATCATCAAACTCCACTTGAGGCTCCGCTACTGGTGCTGCTGCTCGAGCTCTAGGCTGAGTCTTGCCCCTGCCTCGGCCTTTGGCACGGCCTCGGCCTCTACCCCTCGTAGGAGCTACCACTTGGGATCGGGCTGCTAATCAGCTGATGAAGCAGTAGGTGTTCTCGCCATCTGCGAAAGAACAAGAGTAGAAGTCCAATTAGCATTGAGAAATCAAATCGCACGACAAATGAAGAATAGATGTGAAATTATTCCTAAACTCTTTAGCCTCTGGGGATAAGCACAGACGTCTCCGTATCGATCCCTCAGACTCTACCTAGCTTGTTCGTGAATTATGATACCTAGGCAACCTAGTGCTCTGATACCAACTTGTCACGACCCGGTTTTCCCACCGTCGGGATCGTGATAACGCCTAACTCTTAGAATGCTAGGCAACCCAATAGATACAGTTCTAACACAACAATCACTAACCAACAGCAATTAACAATAGTTTAAACTAAACCAATAAGAAGTACGGAAATTTTATAAAAGTTTAAAACACTATTACACGACTACCCGAAGATCTGGTGTCACAACCTACGAACTTTTAAGAGTTTCTACAAATACTAGTTTAAAGAAAATACATTTGTTCTCGAAATGAAGGAAAACAGGAAAAACTAATATAGAGGGAAGGACTCCAGGGTGTGGGAACGCCGGCAGATCTACCTTGGGTCTACTGATGAACTGAAGGCAATAACCCAACTCCGATCAACAAGGTCCAGTACCGAAATCTGCACAGAAAGTGCAGTATCAGTACAACCGACCCATGTACTGGTAAATGCCGAGCCTAACCTCGGCGAAGTAGTAACGAGGCTAGGACACGACAAATAACATGAACCTGTGCAATTAAATCGTGTACGAGAAAATAACAACAAATAGAAGTTTAACAGAAAATAACGGGAAGGGGAAAACATGCTGAGGGAATTGCAAAGAAAATCAGAATCACAACAGTAGAGAATTTAAACAGCTAGTGCACCTTGAACCAGTAACAACAATTAAATACAGAAATGGAAAATGCACGGCATCACCCTTTGTGCTTTTACTCTCAACCTCACCATATAAATCATATAAGAATGGCACGGCATCAGCCTTCGTGCTTTTACTCTCGTCCTCACCGTAAGAAACAATAGAAACGGCACGGCATCACCCTTCGTACATTAACTCTCTAATAACATAGCACGACATCACCCTTCCCGCATTATCAATATCAGAATACGACAGGGCATCACCCTTCGTACATTAACACTCACTCACAATATCTTGCACGACATCACCCTTCGTGTTTTACACTCTTCCTCACCCAAACAACAGAAACAATAACAACCCAGCAAGGAAAATTATCAATAACCAACCTCGTTTCAACATTTAGCTTCACAATATAAATCTTAACTTGAGTCAATACTCAACCAATATCAAATATCAGGAGACCATACTAAGACTTGTTTAACATGAAGAATAACCAGTTTAAGCATGAACAGTACGTATAAAGGAATACAACAGTCACAAGTACAAGACTCACTCACATGCTATGACCCGACAACAACGTATAGAAACTCGTCACCTCACCTATACGTCGTACTCAACAACTAAACACGTAGCAAATAAGGCAACAATACCTAATCCCTCAAGCTAAGGTTAGCCACAACACTTACCTCGATTCCACGGCCGAACTCAAGCCTCAAATACCGCTTTTCCTTTAGTTTCCCCTTTTAATCCGCTCGTATCTAATCAAAATTAGCTTAATAATATCAATTATCGCTAAAGAAATCAATCCCTATGCAAAATTACAAGTTTCCCAACATTTTTCCCAAAAAGTCAAAAATCGACCCCGGGCCCGCTTGGTCAAAACTCGAGGTTCGGACCAAAACCCATTCACCCATTCACCCACGAGCCCAAATATATAATTAGTCCGAAATCCGACCTCAAATCGAGGTCTAAATTCCAATTATACAAAAATCCCTAATTCTACCCAAACCCCCAATTTCTACCATAAAAACCCTAGATTTTAGGTTGGAATTGATGGAAAATAATGGAAAATTGGAAGAAAGTAGTTTAGAATCAATTATCAACTTTGGGGAAGAACTTGTCTCTTGAAAATTGCCTCTAAGCTTCCTTGGTTTTGAAAATATGAAAGAATGGCAAATTCCCATTTTTGATTCTGTTTTTAAAACACTGGACAGGTCTTCATCGCGTTCACGATGGACCTGTCGCGTCCGCTATGCATTGCGGCCAAAAGGGCCTTCGCGTTCGCGATGAACTGCTCGCGTTCGTGATGGTCTGTCCCCCCTGACCATCGCGTTCGCGGGCCTGGGACTGCGTTGGCGAAGAACAACTCGATGATTTTCCCCAGCCCATCTCCAATACACTACGCGTTCCTGTAAGGTCGGTTGCGTCCGCGAAGGGCTAACACCCCAGTGCTCCGTATTCGCGACCAAGGCCTCGCGTTTGCGAAGAAGAAACCCCTCCCCAGCCAGCTGGCACTTCGCATTCGTGAGAGTTACTTCGCGAATGCGAAGCACAAAGCATCCGTCATACCAGAAACAACAACACAGCAGATTTCCTAAGTCCAAAATATCCCGCAGTCTATCCGAAACTCACCGAGCCATCGGGCTCCAAACCAAACATGCACACAAGTCTAAAAGCATCATACGGACTTGCTCGTGCGATCAAATTGCCAAAATAACATCTAAAACTACGGATTTAACACCAAAACACATGAAATTCTTAAGAACACTTAAAATTCCTATTTTCATAACCGAACGTCCGAATCAGTCCCGTTTCTCACCAAATTTCACAGATAAGGTATAAATATTATAACAGACCTGTGCCGGGCTCCGGAACCAAAATACGGGCCCGATACCAATAAGTTCAAACATTATTCAATTTCTAAAAACCATTATATTTCTAGTTTAATAATTTTCTTCAAAAATTCATTTCTTAGGCTAGGGACCTCGGAATTTAATTCCGGGCACACGCCCACGTCCCATATTTTACGGGTCCGGGTCCGTTTGCTCAAAATATTGACAGAAGTCAACTTAAATCAATTTTAAAGGCAAAACTTAATATTTTCTCAAATTTTCACATAAAGGCTTTCCAAAAACATGCCCGGACTGTACACGCATATTGAGGAGAAGGAAAATGGGGTTTCGAAGGCTTCGGAACCCCGAATTGGGTTCTAAAACACGAGATGGCCTTTTGGGTCATCACAATTACCTAGTTTAAATATGGAAGAATATAATAAACAAAATCTAGTTGATTTGGAATTACTAAATATTGATGAACTTTTTACCTAAATAATCTTAAAGTATTAATTGGTTAATTTTTTTACAAAATATTCTTAAACCTAAAAGGAGTTCAACATGCTCGAAAGTTTCCCATGTGATATTTTCATGTGTTATAACAAACAAAAAGAAAAGACTCCTACATCTAAAAGGAGTTGAAAGAGCTAAAAAACTTAACCTAATTGTTTTAAAGAATTAACTGGTTAAAGTTTATAACAAACAAAAGACTCCCATAACATAAAAGTAGTTCAAACGAATGTAATCATTTTTATTGAATACTTTGCTTTTAATAACCTAATTTATAAAGAATTGATTGGTTGAAATTTATAACAAACAAAAGACTCCCAAAACGTAAAAGGAATTCAAACGGACGTAATTAATTTTATTGAAATATCTTACAAATACTTTGATTGTCTTTTATTGTTATTTTCTTTTACAAATTTATTTTATTACATAGTTTAAGTAAGGAAGAATTTAATAAACAAAATCTAGTTGATTTGGAATTACTAAACATTAGCAAAATAATTGAAGCATTAGTCCCTAAATATTAGCGATTTATTAGGGAAAATAATTAAATGACTATTTTACTCAGTGTGTGCTTGCAATAAAATTTCGACATATGAAAAATAAACTGCAATCACAAAATAAGAGAAAAATATTTTTACTAATCAATTGTGAGTACAATTATGTTTCTCCCTTGATTCTTCTCTCCTGATTATCTCCTTGATTCGAGGGCTAAAGCCGCATATTTCTCGAATGTAGGATGATGCAGACCTCCCGGGGATGTATTTGATCTCCAGCTTCTTGAACTATTTGATTGTCAAGAAGTATCCGGCCATATATTTTGATCTCTTTGTGAATATCCCAAAAGTTTATGGGATTTTGAGACACCTCTTCAAGGGAATATGTATCCCTTTATATAGGTGTGAGTTAGGGTTTAGGGTAGAGTAACCACCAAGAAACCCTAATAGACTTCTAGGATTTCAAGAGTCCTGTAGTATCTTTAATTTAGGATTTGGCTTGATGTCACGAGCCCATAACCAACCCGGTCGTGATGGCGCCTATCATGGAACTAGGCCAGCCGACACAATCCCAAAACCCATCAATATTCTCATTCTTAGGGCAAAACCAAGCTATTTAACAATAAACATTTATAAAGTATTTAAACAAAGCAACATTGCGGAAGGAAAGCCCGACATCGGGGTGTCACTAGTCATGAACATCTACGACAACTGTCTGACACATCAAGACCAACATGGCCGGGAAATCACAAAAAAAAATACACTAAGGAAGAATAAGGAGGGAGAAAAGCAGGGCTGCGATCGCCAGGTTCAGAAATACCTGAATCTGCACACAAGGTTCAGGGAGTAATGTGAGTACGCCAACTCAGTAAGTAATAAAAGTAAATAAAGACTGAGCAATAAGAAATCACGTAATCCACGTCATAGCACCACAGTGGGTACAATATGCTTCCAAAACAGGATACAAATCAAATCATCTAGTCAACTCATATTTTAGTGAAATCCTTTGAAAAATATCTTTCCGACAGTTTCAATAGAGGTTCAATGTAGTTTCTAGTGAAAGTGATGAAAATCGTAATCAGCCCCTCGGGCAAAAACATAGTTCGTATACAGCCCCTCGGGCAAACATAAATCAGAAACAGCCCTTCGGGCAAACGGTCATCCATATACATCACATAACATGAAAATCTCAGTGGAAATAACAAAACCAAATCAGTAATTTAATTCCAAGCATCTCGTAAAAACTCTGGTTTCAATGAAAGTTGTTCAAAATATTTCTTTAACATTCTCAATAGTGGCTAAGTATAAAGATGAGTGAAAACAGTAAGTTAACCAACATATTCAATAGAGACTCACTTTAAGGAGGAGCGAAAACAGTAATTTCAAAAAAAAAAGCCCCTCGGGCAAAGCATCACTCGTATGTATGTATATATAGCCCCTCGGGCAAGCCTCTCAGTCACTCATGACTCAACTCTCATCAATCAGCACTCACACTCAGCACTCACGCTCAACAGGTACCTTACAATAACCGCTGCAGCGTGCAACCCTATCTATATATTGCTGCGGCATGCAGCCCGATCCATATATATAGTCGACTGCGCTCACTGGGGGTGTGCAGACTCCGGAGGGGCTCCTACAGCCCAAGCGCTATATCGCTGCGGCGTGCAGCCCATCAGCCTCTCAAGCCACTATCAGTAAAACAGGGTAGTTAGCCCAAAATATCATTTTTATGCATAAAAAACAAAGTGATAGAGACTGAGTTATGAAATCAGTAAAACGTAGCATGACTGAGTGTAAATATTAAACAAAAACAGTGAGGAAACAGTAGTAAAAAGCCCCTAAGGGTCCAAACAGCTTGGCACTAGGCCAAAATACGGCATTCAGCCGAAAACATAGTAATACTTTCCAAAACACAATGATATCAAATAGTTTTCAATCAAATACGCGACATAATAGTCGTACGGGACGGACCAAGTCACAATCCCCAACAGTGCCCGCCCCCACGCTCGTCACCTAGTGTGTGCGTCACCTCAAAGTAGCACAACGATGTGAAATCCGGGTTTTCATACCCTCAGCACAAGATTTGCAATCATTACTTACCTCGAACCAGAAGAAAATCGACTCTGCAATGCCCTTGCTGCTCGACTCGGCCACAAATCGCCCTGAATCTATCAAAAATCAATATTATAACATCAATACAAGCCATAGGGACAAAGCCCACGCGAAAAATATCAAATTAACTCAAAAATCCCGAAATTGCTCAAACCTGGCCCCCGGGCCCACGTCTCGAAATCCGACCAAAGTCTCAAAATCCGACAACCCATTCAATTACGAGACTATCCATACTAGTTTCACTCAATTCTGACTTCGAATCGGCTTTCAAATCCCAAAAATTTATTTTATGAAGTTCCACAATGTTCCCCAAATTTTCATCCCAAATCTCTACTCAAATGATGAATCCAACGTTATAATCATGTATTTTAGCCAAAATACAGTTAGAATTACTTACCCTGATGGTTTTCTTGAAAATCCCTCAAAAAATCGCCAAAGCCCGAGCTCTCTAGGTCAAAATATGAAATAAAACCTCAAATCTCGTATTTATAATGCACCTTCCGGATTCCCTCACCGCTAACCGCATTAAAGCACCTCTGAAAACTAGACACGAAGGGCTACAACTTTTGTTTATGAATCATCTCAAAATTCCTTGTATATCAAAAGATATAGGCTTCCGAAGTTGGACCAGCGGCCTTGCGGATTCTTCATGACCGCGGCCGTGGACCATTTTCCGCCGCAGCGGAAGTTCCACCGCTGCAGCAAAATATCACCGCTGACAGTGGTCCTTTTGGCTGCTGGGGCGATGATTTTTCCGCTGTCCGCGGCCCCCCACGATCCGGAACAACTTCCGAGTGCCGAAATGTCCGAACTCGCTCAAAACTCACCCTGAAACTCACCCGAGGCCCCCGGGACCTCAATCAAATGTACCAACACATCCCGTAACATCATTAACATTTAGTCGAGCCTTCGAATTACTCAAAACAACACCAAAACACCAAATTCACCTCGGGTTTAAGCCTAAGGACTTAGAAACTTTCAAATTCCACAAACAAAGCCGAAACCTATCAAATCAAGTCCGATTGACCCAAAATTTTGCACACAAGTCCTAAATGACATAATGGAGCTATTCCAATTTCCGGAATCGGATTTTGATCCCGATATTAAAAAGTCAACCCCTCGGTCAAACTTCCATACTTAAATTTCCATTTTTTAGCCATTTCAAGCCTAAATTTACCACTGACCTCCAAAATACATTCCGAACATGCTCCTAAGTCCAAAATCACCCAACGGAGCTAATCCAATCATAAAAATTCAAATCCGAGATCGAGTACTAAAAGTCAAAGACTTGGTCAAACCTCTCAAATTTTAAGCCTTAAGTTGAGAACCATTCTTCCATATCTGTTCTGTTCCACCTGAAAACCAAAACCGACTATTTACATAAGTCATGATACATCATACGAGGCTAGTCATGCCCGAGAACCGGCGAGCGAAATGAAAATGCTCAAAACGACCGGTCGGGTCGTTACATCCTCCCCCACTTAAACATACGTTCGTACTCAAACGTGCCCAGAGTTGTTCCAAAAGCCATCAAATCGCCATGTATCCTCACTAAGCACATACCCGGGGGTGATCCCACGTCACCCTATCCCACATAGGTCCGATAGCACAACATAACTGAAATTTTGTAATCCATCCTGGCCCATAATCCTTAGAACCAAATTTCCACTTCCGAAATCATCTATAGGATAAGAATCTCATATCTATACACCGTATAAGTCTGAAAAGATGTATCAAACCATATCCGCAACTCAAGATGAAATCACATGATATACCACACAACTCAACGTTCATAGCGATAACTTCTAATCACAACAGCTGCTCATACAACCCAATACCGGTAATAAACCTCTTATCCAATAAAACCTCATGTCAACACTTTCGTATACTGCCAATGGTGAAAGAAACACGCAGAAATCATAACCATTTATCAGATCAACCAATCATGGAGCTCCCTCTCCTTTGGCTAGGACTATAGTGAATTGCTTAAGCCGAACTTCGATATTATCCTTCCAACATGCTGAAATCGAATCTGATAGTATCCATTCTAGGCCCAATGATCTTATCTCATCCAACACGACTACTCTGGTGAAATGATACATCAATACAATCTAAATCCACAACCTGTGCAATCCGTGCACCAATAAGCAACAATCCAAATGTACTCAAATCATGAAAAAAATGACTCAAATGAGAGAGTTGTACCGCAAGCTCACTAGTACCACCACAACACGATGCTAAGAGCCCATCATACACCGTAGAACCAAAACACACGAATCTAACCCGAAGGATCATACCTCCACATAACTTCGCTGCAATGCGCGATCCTATCCAAACACTGGCCCAAACGAAACACCTCAAGTCACCATGCTCAAAATCAACAACCACGCGCAATTTGATGTCTGGTACCAAGAGTGAATCACCGTAACCACGGAGAAGCAAATGATGTAATGCCACACCGGCCCGAAAGAACATACCCAATGCGCAATCAATCGTGCAATACCCCGATACCCATCACACTCAAATTCCGCTATAAGCCCAAATAAAACCGTATCATTTGTTCATTTATCCAACGAATCCCAATCCCGCGAGGAATACTTCTATAATTCTTCTGTGCCACAAAGCAAAATTTGAACACTAGCAATCGATCAACTAGGAGAGTGCCGCAATACCAATGAAGTATCCATAAATCAAAACACATCCCCCCTTCTGAAATGTATACTCTCATCAAGCCATACCAAATAGTAATGTTATTTACCTAGTCATATAAAACTGTCCATGTTGCCTATGGACTCATGACCTCTACTGTAAAACTGAACCGTGGTCTTACACATGCAAATCTCAATCCTACACAACACACCGCATATACTATGCAATCATAAGAAAAATATGAGAACTTCGTAATACACTTCGAGTCACAAGCACTACTCACTCAATTAGCCAAGAACTTTCCATTTGATTTCATCCGGAGAAAATCACTATACATCACATGCTCCTCATGCCAGTAGAAAATATACATCTCAAACCGTGGTAGAAACAAACGAGAACTCTCCGAAACCCATTTGCACATAACCAAACCATCATAACTGAATCTCTCTAGCCCAACCAAACCACGCAGGCCACCAAACCCAAGAGTACTGCCACAAAACACCTGTAGAAACTCACTACCTCATAAGGACCAAAAGAGCCAATTGCGTCCATTACCATGCCGATCCAACCTACTACCAAGCTGTCCTATTTATCCTACCTCCTTCTGAATTACCTTCAAATTGATACTTCTCCTTGCCATAATACCACAGTCCTCAACCAAGACTCACCACATGAGACCCTAGCATAAACCACACCGCCCTAAGGCTCATAAGCCGTTGAATGCTCTCTTAATCACCCCAAAAGTACCACACCGAGATACCCACTCTGAAGAGACCTTTTGCGAATCTAATGCCATTACCTTCGCCTTCCTAGTGCTGATATGTAGAATTCGTAGTGAAATAGAAACGCCACAAGTCCTGACATCCTCCAACATGAATCTCAGTTTCTAGCCAAATACACATCCTGAAGATTCCCAATGGCAACGCTCAAATCTTGAATTCATTTGAACCATTCTCGAGAGTCTTCCACTCTGCTCAAATCTCAATTAGACTGACCAAACGGACCGAACGACCGGTGCCCCATTAGCACTCCAACACACAAGGAAGTAACTCCACCTTAATGCAACCAAATATATTCCTGCTCCATACACATTACATCCTTCACCAATAACAACTCAAATCGTTCCGTGATTCTCATATAGTCATAAAGTTTACCCAGAATTTCCTTTACTCAAGTCATCCTCGATCTCACCCTCTGCAGAACATAACTCATTCTCAAGTATACCTTAAATCGAAACCAATACAACACATAATCATGAAATCAACTTATCAATAGCGGACTCCCCCACTTGGCTCAAAGCCATAGATCAAAACACACCAAAAACTCACAATGCCTATACTCTATCACTGCCACAGCACCATAGTGAGATTCAACTAAATCCCTCATAAGCTCATGCAACACATGACATCTCGCATTTCAAATCATTTGCGAACCTCGCATTCACCTTCATAACGGTCAAGACAACTCTTCTACGCGATCCAAGCTCAAACTGCAGCACGTATAATTCACTGATAAAAGAGGACTTCCAACAAACCACATAAGGATCACACAAACTGTAAAACACTCCGCAGGAGATAACCCAGCTGCTTCGCCTCGAACTAACATCTCTTTATACCCTTCCACCATCATAAACATCACGCAATCACTTAATCTTCCTGAGTCTGAACTTATATCATAACATGAAATCTGCTTCACTTCCCAACTAGACAACATGAAAAGATCCTTCAACACCCCCACAACTCGGGGCTATACATCAATCACGATGGAAATCAAGCACCAGATAGTTCTTTCTACCCCCAAGCAGACCCTTCTCATCTCATTCAAATAACATGAACACATCTCGCAGTCACATCATGCTCATGACGTAGCTATCCTGTCCTCACTTCCCCTAATAGGGACACTATCGAACATATAAATCCAAAAGCACGTGCTCACACAATCAACACCTCAGTGCTCAAGCTATAAGCAGAGCCCGACCTCAAGTCCTCCAAACTGGCCCAACATCAACACACAGAAATCACATCTCACCCCTCGATCAGGGAATCACAAGCCGTAGCTGATACCGAGAGTGCTCATGCGCGCATACGAACGCGTGGAAGGAATTCAAAGAGTTACACTTCAAGCTGAATCAATGAAGCACGATAAGAATTCAAGAATGTGGAATTTTCCTAAAGGTTTTGCAGCCTCTCGAAGATAAGTACAGACGTCTCCGTACCGATCCGCAAGACTCTACTAAACCCGCTCATGACTTGTGAGACCTATGTAACCTTGGCTCTGATACCAGCTTGTCATGATCCTATAACCAACCCGGTCGTGATGGCGCCTATCATGGAACTAGGCCAGCCGACACAATCCCAAAACTCATCATTCTCATTCTTAGGGCAAAACCAAGCTATTTAACAAAAAACCTTTATAAAGTGTTTAAACAAAGCAACATTGCGGAAGGAAAGCCCGACATCGGGGTGTCACTAGTCATGAGCATCTACTACAACTGTTTGACACATCAAGACCAACATGGCCGGGAAATCACAAAAAAAATAAATACACTAAGGAAGAATAAGGAGGGAGAAAAAGCAGGGCTGCGATCGCCAGGCAGCTACCTTGCTAACTCCGATGAACCTGCCACTGAGTAATCAACACCCACCACCAGGTTCAGAAATGCCTGAATCTGCACACAAGCTGCAGGGAGTAATGTGAGTATGCCAACTCAGTAAGTAATAAAAGCAAATAAAGACTGAGCAATAAGAAATCACGTAATCCACGCCATAGCACCACAGCGTGTACAGTATGCTTCCAAAACAGGATACAAATCAAATCATCTCGTTAACTGCAATTTCAGTAAAATCCTTTGAAAAATATCTTTCTGACAGTTTCAATAGAGGTTCAATGTAGTTTATAGTGAAAGTGATGAAAATCGTAATCGGGCCCTCGGGAGAAAACATAGTTCGTATACAGCCCCTCGGGCAAACATAAATCATAAACAGCCGTTCGGGCAAACCTCTCGGTCATCCATATACATCACATAACATGAAAATTTCAGTGGAAATAACAAAACCAAATCAGTAATTTAATTCCAAACATCTCGTAAAAACTCTGGTTCCAATGAAAGTTGTTCAAAACATTTGTTTAACATTCTTAATAGAGGCTCAGTATAAAGATGAGTGAAAACAGTAACTTAACCAACATATTCAATAGAGACTCACTTTAAGGAGGAGTGAAAACAGTAATTTCACAAAAACAAGTCCCTCGGGCAAAGCATCACTCGTATATATGCATATATAGCCCCTCGGGCAAGCCTCTCAGTCACTCATGACTCAACTCTCATCAATCAGCACTCACACTCAGCACTCACGCTCAACAGGAACCTTACAATAACCGTTGCGGCGTGCAGCCCGATCCATATATATAGTCGATTGCGCTCACTAGGGGTGTGCAGACTCCGGAGGGGCTCCTACAGCCCAAGCGTTGTATCGCTGCGGCGTGCAGCCCGATCCATATACCGCTGCGGCATGCAGCCCGATCCATATATCGTTGCGGCGTGCAGCCCGATCCGTGTATATATATATATATATATATATATATATATATATATATATATATATATATATATATATATATATATATATATATATATATATCGTTGCGGCGTGCAACTCGATGCTTAAATATATAATCCTTACAACCAGGCAATTGGCCTCTCTCACTCATCAATCTCACAATCAGACCCTCGGCCTCTCTCAGTCATCAGCCTCACAAGCCACTCAGGCTATCAGTAAAACAGGGTGTTTAGCCCAAAATATCATTTTTATGCATAAAAATAGAGTAATAGAGACTGAGTTATAAAATCAGTAAAACGTAGCATGACTGATTGTAAATATTAAACCAAAACAGTGATGAAACAGTAGTAAAAAGCTCCTTGTTTACCGTGAAAATGGTAATAACAATTAAATTTGTTGATGGGACTCTAAAAATATGTGATCTATTTTTATGCTAGTTGTAGAGCAGTTGATGCTATGTGTGTGAAGTTTAAGGGCGAGATGCGAGCTAAAATGAAGTTATAATCGAACTGATAAATAGCTGCTTGGGGCATCGAGCTAGTCGATTTAAGGCCTCGAGGTTGATTCCAGAGCTCGGGCTCGAGCTATTAGGGACAGTCGGGAAAGGGCTAACAGATGCAATTATTAAATGAGGCTCTTTATTGCCAATGATAAGCAATAAATGAAGAACAAGTATGAAGATAATAAAATAAAACAACAATATCGAGAGAGTGTATTAGAGAGAAAAGAGAGAGAGAGAGTTATCATATATTTCATGTAGAGTAGTTGGAGCAACATCAGTCCGCTACAAAATAGTAAGAATCCCCTTTATATAGAAGGGGGAAGCTTATATGGTAAGACATACATTAGCTGCAAAGGTGTTGAGATGGGACAGCTAGATGTGACACCCCGATTAGGGTTCAGGGTAGCCTAGCTACGCTTTGTCAGACTTAGCCGCGTCTTGAGGACTCCACATTTTTATTCTAGTCTCGGCCAATATTTTCTTCAGACCTGTCGACGAGCTCCGAAGAAGAAGACTCGAACGCATCTCTGCAACCTCGAGGCTTCGAGGCAATCTTCCGAAATGCCTCGACGACGGGAAATTGGAAAACTCTGATTTTGCCGTATACAAATAGTCTCCGCATTTCCTAGAGCGAAGCGATAGGAAACGAATTTGATGCCCGGCTCTCCGGGTTCCCCGTGCCGATGTTATACTGGTGACGCAACTCATGACATGAGCCTTTACAATGGCCGGGACATCCCATGGACTTGTATTTTCGGTGCCATTTAATGCACTGTCGATTCCCGTTCTTCAAAGTGACAGTACAGCCATCGATTCAGTTTTCAAGAACGCATTGATTGCGCCTGCCGATCCGTCTTTCAAAGGCATTGATGGCCGTGTAATCTCCCCCTATAAATGGGGGCATTCTGGCACTATTTCTTCATTTAAATGCCCTTCTCCGTTCGTTCATCACTTTTTTCTTACCATCTTCCTTTATAGTTAACCATCATGTCCGGGGTTCACGGCCTTAAGGTTGTATGGCAGTATTCTTATCAGCTACGTAGTGGCCTTTTGCCCGAGCTTCTCCATGTCGAACGAGATTATACAGTCTCGATGCTGCTACTATTGTTATTACGGCTGCTATCACTGCTGTTATTGACTCGAGATGATGATACATGGGGGGTCATCTTCCTCTGACTTTAAAAACTCATTTGGACTATACACCGCTACTCATGAGGGGGCTCGGACTATACACCGCTGCTCACCTTCATCCCCCGGCCCGGCGTAGCGCTCCGCCCCTGGCTGGTAGCTTGCACGGCTCAATGTCCAAGAAGTGAATTCAAAGCAGCCGTGCAAGCAAGGACAATGCCCGCCAAGTCCGTTGTTGGTCCGAGGTTCTCTTGGCCGATGAGGGTCCTCGACCTTTGGCGGGCTATGGTGTTTTTTCATCCCTTCCTGCTCCTCATACTTTCTTCTTCGTCTTCTCCTCTGAAGTGCTTCTTTGATGTGCTACTTTGAGGGACTGGGGCGAGTTTGTTGAGGGCGTACATCCAAGGAAATAGCGCTCGAAGACGCTGCCACCGAAGATATACCTTCGAGGGTAGACTAGGTTTTAGGCTTTTATTTCATGTATCCCCTTTTGCTTCTTTGTTTCTGTGTAAGGACCCTTCGAGGGCCGTTGTAAACAAATGTTTATGAATATAAAGATACTTTTTTGACTTCTGCCTTAGATGCTTGCCATATTCTTTTATATTCGCGGGGATCCTGAATGTATGCTTCTACTGACGATTTGTCAACACCTAACTCGGATGCGAGTGTTCCTTTCGGTTTTTGGTTGATAGAAATGGCTCCTTTCTGAGCCCACTGTCGTTCCTCGGGCCAAACCCGATTTTGGTCCGATTGACTTGGGCCGTCGGGACGATCGAGTCACCTAAAAATTGTATCTCGAGTCTTACAATTTATGGAGAGCGTTCTCTGAGTGAGGGTTATCTTTGCGCATTTAAAGACTTGCTTTGAGTTTGGCATAGATAACCTTTTAAGGCGTTGTAGATAGGTTCCAGATGAGGGGTTATCCAGATTTAGGCGGTGTCTCGAGGTCGAGCCTTTATGGGCGGAGCTTGAAGTGCTTGTTCCTCTTCTTGGGGGGGGACCCTTCGAGTTCGGATACTATCTCGAGCTCCGCAATGGTGTTGGAGGCTTTCTGGAGCCTAACTTCCTGCTGATGGGGGTCCTCGAGGTCGGGTACCACCTCGGGACTGGAGATGATGCTATTGGCTTCTTAAAGCCTAACTTCTTTTTGATGGAGGTCTTCGAGGCCGGGTACCACCTCGAGNATGCTTTTAAAACCTTAGGGTCTTTGGGCTGGGTGAGTGCTTTTGACTGCTTTGATCGAGTTCCTGTATAAAGGATTAGTATAAAATATGAAATGAAAGGGGAGATGGTTATACCTTATCGTGGGATGCGCT
Organism: Nicotiana attenuata; assembly: GCF_001879085.1. Classification (NCBI taxonomy): domain Eukaryota; kingdom Viridiplantae; phylum Streptophyta; class Magnoliopsida; order Solanales; family Solanaceae; genus Nicotiana; species Nicotiana attenuata. Next base: position 111,093 of record NW_017671295.1, on the reverse strand, counting down.
TGGCGACGTTCCGAGGTCTGGTATGCCCCTGTTGTTTGTAATGAGGACTCGGTACGGTCCTCCGCTGTGTTCAATTGGGTTTAGCCGAAGATGTAGTTTGATTATCCTTAGGCTCTCTCGTGAGTGGAGATATTGGTACCGGTGCCATGTCGTGCACCGCGAACATTTCCCTTGTCGCGTGCTGCTCCTCGTGGACAGTTTTAATCCCATCTTTTGTTGGGAATTTCATCATCTGGTGGAGGGTGGACGGTACTGCCTTATGCAGTGTATCCACGGTCGTCCGAACAAGGCGTTGTACCTCATGTCTCCTTCGATGACATGGAATTTGACATTTTGGGTCGTGTCGTCCACGCTAACCGGGAGAGTGATCTCTCCTTTTGTTGTTTCGCTTTCCATGTTGAATCCGTTGAGGACTCGAGTGGCGGGCACGATTTGGTCTAGCAGTCTGAGTTGCTCTATTACCTTCAACCTGATAATGTTGACCGAGCTACCTGGATCCCCGAGTACATATTTTATTTGAAACGTATTTACGAGGAAAGAGATTACCAGTGCGTCGTTGTGAGGTTGGGACAGGGTCTCGGAGTCCTCCTCGCTGAACGTGAGGGCATCTTCGGGTACGTATCCCCGGGTTCGCTTTTCTCTGGTGATGGATATTTTTGTCCTTCTCATCACGGGTTCCTGGGGGGCGTCGATGCCCCCTAATATCATGTGGATAACATGTCGTGGCTCGTTTGCTTCGTTATTCTTGGCCGCCTCTCTTTCTCGGAACTGATTTTCGGCTCGGTCACTCAAGAATTCTCTTAGATGACCCTTATTGAGTAACCTGGCTACTTCTTCTCGTAGCTGCTGATAATCCTCGATTTTGTGGCCATGCGTGTTGTGAAATTCGCATATCAAGTTATGATTCCTTTGGGAAGGATCCGATTGTACAGGCCTGGGCCATCTGGTATCCTTGATCTTGCCGATGGCGAACACGATGTCTGAAGCATCAACGTTGAAGTTGTATTCTAATAGGCGCGGTGCCCCTGTTGGCCCCGTGTTTCCGTCGAATCCGACTCTGTTAGTGGGTCCCCGAGGATTCTGCCCTCTGTTGATCAATCGGTCATTGCGAGGCGGGATGCGTCTTGGGGCTTTTCTCCTATCTTCGATGTATGGCTGATACCTTTCTCTATTTGGCTTTGATTCTTTCGCTAAGAGCCTGCTCGGGTATACTGACGAAGGGGCTCCTAATTGGTCATCCTCGACCCTGATCTTCGACTGATATTGGTTGTAGACGTCTGACCAGGTTACGGCAGGATACTCGATTAGATTTTCTTTCAGCTACCTTGAGGCCACTAAACTCCGCTCGTTCAAGCCTTGACTGAAGGCCTGTACAGCCCAGTCGTCGGAGACCGGGGGTAGTTCCATTCGTTCCGTTTGAAAGCGAGATACAAACTCTCGCAGCATTTCGTTTTCCCTTTGCCTGATCTTGAATACATCAGACTTCCTCGTTGCTACTTTGATGGGACCGGCATGTGCCTTTATGAAGGAGTCTGCCAGCATGGCAAACGAGTCTATGGAGTTGGGAGCTAGATTATGGTACCACATCATGGCCCCCTTTGAGAGCGTCTCCCTGAACTTCTTCAGCAAGACGGACTCGATCCCGTCGTCTTTTATGTCGTTGCCCTTCACTGCGCACGTGTAGGCGGTAATGTGCTCGTTGGGGTCTGAGGTCCCATTGTATTTCTAGAGTTCCGGCATTCTGAACTTCTTTGGGATGGGTTTCGGAGCCGCTTCCTCCGGGAACGGCCGCTGCACGATCTTCCTCGAGTCTACGTCTTTCAGGACCGGGGGCGTGCCCAGGATTTGGTCGACCCTGGAGTTGTAAGTTTCGACCTTCTTGTCGTTGGCTGCTATCATTTTCTCGCCCGACTCGATCCTTCTGGTAAGATCCTCGAGGATTTTTACGATAGCAGGGTCGGCTATCGAACCATTATTGCTCAATCTCTCCGGTACCTGTTCAGCCAGGGGAGTTGTTCCCGTTGCTGGGAGTTTTTGGGTGGTTTTGCAGCTGAGCGATAGCCAGTTGTTGTGCCTGTAACATTTCAAAAATAACGTGAAGGCTAACTTCCTGTTCTTCCCGAGCTGGGGTTTTTTGGCTTCCTGTTGGTCACCTTGTTGTATGCTCCTGTCGGTGTGTGAGATTTCGTCGATCTGTTGTGCGTCGCACGAGCCTTCGTCCGCTGGAGTCGGCCCAAGTTCATTTTCGGGGTTCTGTGGTGGCGCGCCAACGATCGAAATGGCCACACCATTCTCCCCGTGATTTTTGAGGTCGTCGTTTTCTGCTCTGTTCACTGAGCCAGACATTTTGACCTGAAATCGAAGATCTTGGACAATAAAAAGTGTGAAAGATAACTTGCATTGTGTAATGAAACTAGCAAGAAAATAATCACTATTATTTTTAGCCCCACGGTGGGCGACAAACTATTTACCGTGAAAATGGTAATAACAATTAAATTTGTTGATGGGACTCTAAAAATACGTGATCTATTTTTATGCTAGTTTTAGAACAGTTGATGCTATGCGTGTGAACTTTAAGGGCGAGATGCGAGATGAAATAAAGTTATAATCGAACCGGTAAATAGCTGCTTGGGGCCTCGAGCTAGTCGATTTAGGGCCTCGAGGTCGATTCCCGAGCTCGGGCTCGAGCTATTAGGGACAGTCGGGAAAGGGCTAACAGATGCGATAATATTAAAGGAGGCTCTTTATTGTCAATGATAAGCAATAAATGAAGAACAAGTATGAAGATAATAAAATAAAGCAACGATATCGAGAGAGTGTATTAGAGAGAAAAGAGAGAGAGAGAGTTATCATATATTTCATGTAGAGTAGTTGGAGCAACATCATTCTACTACAAAATAGTAAGAATCCCCTTTATATAGAAGGGGGAAGCTTATATGGTAAGACATACATTAGCTGTAAAGGTGTCGAGATGGGACGGCTGGATGTGACATCCCGATTAGGGTTCAGGGTAGCATGGCTAGGCTTTGTCAGACTTAGCCGCGTCTTGGGGACTCCCCATTTTTATTCTATTCTCGGCCGATATTTTCTTCAGACCGGGTGTCGACAAGCTCCAAAGAAGAAGACTCGAACGCATCTCTGCAGTCTCGAGGCTTCGAGGCGATCTTCCGAACTGCCTCGACGACGGGAAATTGGAAAACTCTGATTTTGCCGTATACACCCCTAAGGGTCCAAACAGCTTGGCAACTAGGCCCAAATATGGCATTCAGCCCAAAACATAGTAATACTTTCTAAAACACAATGATATCAAATAGTTTTCAATCAAATACGCGACTTAATAGTCGTACGGGACGGGCCAAGTCACAATCCCCAACGGTGCACGCCCCCACGCTCATCACCTAGCGCATGCGTCACCTCAAAGTAGCACAACGATGTGAAATACGGGTTTTCATACCCTCGGGACAAGATTTACAATCATTACTTACCTCGAACCAGAAAAAAATCGACTCTGCAATGCCCTTGCCGCTCGACTCGGCCACAAATTGCCCCAAATCTATCCAAAATCAATATTACAACATCAATACAAGCCATAGGAACAAAGCCCACGCGAAAATTATGAAATAAACTAAAAATCCCGAAATTGCTCAAACCCGGCCCCCGGGCCCACGTCTCGAAATTCGACCAAAGTCTCACAATCTGACAACCCATTCAATTACGAGACTATCCATACTAGTTTCACTCAATTCTGACTTTGAATCGCCTTTCAAATCCCAAAAATTCATTTTATGAAGTTCCACAATTTTTCCCAAATTTTCATCCCAAATCTCTACTCAAATGATGAATCCAACGTTATAATCATGTATTTTAGCCAAAATTGAGTTAGAATCACTTACCCCGATGGTTTTCTTGAAAATCCCTCGAAAAATCGCCAAAGACCGAGCTCTCTAGGTCAAAATATGAAATAAAACCCCAAATCTCGTATTATAATGCACCTTCCAAATTCCCTCACCGCTGACCGCGTTAAAGCACCTCTGACCGCACTTCAAGTGGCTGCACAAGTAGGCGTTTTGGTCATAACTTTCTCTACAGATGTCCAAATTATGATTTCTTCACCTTTTTGGAACCTAGACACAAAGGACTACAACTTTCATTTTTGAGTCATCTCAAAATTCCTTGTAGATCAAAAGATATAGGCTTCTAAAGTTGGACTAGCGGCCCTGCGGATTCTTTGTGACCGCGGCCGCGGACCATTTTCTGCCGCAGCGGAAGTTCCACCACTGCAGCGAAATATCACCGCTGAAAGCGGTCCTCTTGGCTTCTGGGGCGATGATTTTTCCATTGTCCGCCCCCCCCCCCACCCCCCACCCCCCACGATCCGGAACAACTTCCGAGTACCGAAATGTCCGAACTCGCTCAAACTCACCCCGAAACTCACCCGAAGCCCCCGGGACCTCAATCTAATCTACCGACACATCCCATAACATCATTAAAATTTAGTCGAGCCTTCGAATTACTCAAAACAACACCAAATTACCAAATCCAACTCGGGTTCAAGCCTAAGGACTTAGAAACTTTCAAATTCCACAAACAATGCCGAAACCTATCAAATCAAGTCCGATTGACCCCAAATTTTGCACACAAGTCATAAATTACATAATGGAGCTATTCCAATTTCCGGAATCGGATTTTGATCCCGATATTAAAAAGTCAACCCCTCGGTCAAACTTCCAAACTTAAATTTCCGTTTTTTAGCCATTTCAAGCCTAAATTTACCATGTACCTCCAAAATACATTCCGAACACGCTCCTAAGTCCAAAATCACCCAACGGAGCTAATCCAATCATAAAAATTTAAATCCGAGATCGAGTACTAAAAGTCAAAGACTTGGTCAAACCTCTCAAATTTTAAGCCTTAAGCTTATAACCATTCTTCCATATCTATTCTGTTCCACCTGAAAACCAAAATCGACTATTTACATAAGTCATAATACATCATACGAGGCTAGTCATGCCCGAGAACCAGCGAGCGAAATGCAAATGCTCAAAACGACAGGTCGGGTCGTTACACTTGATCCCTTAAAATTTCGATGTCTACAGTGTGAACTCTATTTTTAATGGCTAAAAAAGGTTAACAACATTTCGCTAAGAGTCTTCATGCTTTTAATATAGTGTGTGTCTATATGCTTTTATATATATTAAGTTTGTATTATGGTCAAGCCAAGTGAAAAGCTAATATAAAGCCACATGGCAATTTAGGAAAATATTTGATATAATAAATAAGATTCTTTTCAGTAACAGCAGCAGCAGTAGTATATTAGTAGTAAAAAAGGTTAAGACTTATTTGATCTTTTAGAAGAGAATTTCCTTTAAATAATAATGAGATAAGTCATATTATAGGGATAAGATATACGTATTTGGAACCGCTATAATAGATGAAACCAAAAATATATATATATAAAATTGACATAATTCAAAAAAAATTAAAAATATAAAAATATAATTTAAATTCTTATATAGTTAATAAAATATTAAAAGTCAAACTTTCATATAAATGTCACGACCCGGATTTCCCACCATCGGGTTCGTGATGGCGCCTAACTCTTAGAATGCTAGGCAAGCCAACAGATAAAGATTTAACATGCTAATCACTAACCCAAAACAGTAATTAACAATAATTTAAACTAAAACAGTAAGAAGTGCGGAAATTTTATAGCAATTTAAACACTAATACACGACTACCCAAAGATCTGGTGTCACAATCCACAAACATCTAAGAGTTTTTACAAATACTGGTTTAAAGAAAATACATCTGTTCTCGAAATGAAAGAAAACAGGGAAACTAAGATAGAGGGAAGGGGACTCCAGCGTCTGCGAACACCGGCAGATCTACCTTGGGTCTCCTCATGGACTGAAGGCAGCAACCCAACTCTGATCAACGAGATCCAGTACCGAAATCTGCACAGATAGTACAGAGTGCAGTATCAGTACAACTGACCCCATGTACTGGTAAGTGCCGAGCCTAACCTCGCGAAGTAGTGACGAGGCTAGGACACGACAAATAACATGAACCTGTGCAGTTAAATCATATACAAGAAAATAACAATAATGGAAGTTTAACAGATAATAACGGCAAGGGGGAAAACATGCTGAGGGGAATATCGAATTCTAAAAATAGTACAGTACAGAAACACAGTAAATGTCGTGCTTTGAACCAACGGGAATAATAACATAGCAAACATGTGCACGGCATCACCCTTCGTGCTTTTACTCTCGTCCTTGCCATAAGAAACAAAAGAAACGGTACGGCATCACCCTTCGTGCATTAACTCTCTCATAACATGGCACGGCATCACCCTTCGTGCATTAACACTCTCAGAACATGGCACGGCATCACCCTTCCACTCACTCACAAAATATTGCACGGCATCACCCTTCGAGCTTTACACTCTTCCTTACCCAAACAACATAACAATAACAACCCAGCAAGGAATCATCAATGACCAACCTCGTTTCAATATTTAACTTCACAATATAAACCTCAACTTGAACCAATACTCAACCAATATCCAATACCAGGAAAACATAATAAAACTTGTTTAACATAAAGAATAACCAGTTTAAGCAGGAACAGTACGTATAAAGAAATACAATAGTCACAAGTATAAGACTCACTCACATGCTATGACCCGAAAACAATGTATAGATGCTCGTCACCACACCTATACGTCGTACTGAACAACCAAACACGTAGCAAATAAGCAACAATACCTAATCCCTCAAGCTAAGGCTAGCCACAACACTTAGCTCGATTCAACGGCCGAACTCAAGCCTCAAACACCGCTTTTCCCTTAGTTTCCACCTCCGAACCACTCGTATCTAATCATAATTAACTTAATAATATCAATTATCGCTAAAGAAATCAATTCCAATGCATAATTACAAGTTTCCAACTATTCCCCATAAAAGTCAAAAACCGACCCTAGGCCCGCTTGGTCAATACTCGAGGTTCGGACCAAAACCCATTCACCCATTCACCCACGAGCCCAAATATGTAATTAGTTTTGGAATCCGACCCCAAACCGAGGTCTAAATTCCCAAATTTGCAAAATCCTCAATTTTTCCCAAAATCCCTAATTCTACCATGAAAGAACAAGATTTAGGGGTAGAAATCTGATGGGTGTTGATGGAAATTGAAAGAAATGAGGTTAAGAATACAAACTTATGATTTGGTGTTGAAATCCCTCTTCAAGAATCGCCCTAGGTTGAGTTTTAATGGAAGAGATATGAATTTTTGAAGAAATCCCGTCTCTGGTTCTGTTTTAAAATCACTGGACATGTCTTCATCGCGTTCGCGAGAGACCTGTCGCCATTGCGATGCACAGCGGCCTAAGGCCTTCGCGTTCGCGAGATACCTATCGTGTTCGCGATGAGTAGCTTTCCCCTCCCCCAGGTCCCATGCTTCGCGTTCATGATAACCTGGTCGCATTCACGAAGAGTATTGCCCCCACGCTCCGTGTTCGCGACCAGTGCTTTGCCTTCACGTAGAAGGATTTCTCCTTCACACCAACATACTCTTCGTGTTCGCGATAGTTCCTTCGCGAACGCGAAGAAGGACATACCAGATGATAGCAGAAGCCAAAAACACCAGAATTATCAAGTCTAAAACAGCCCGTAGCCTATCCGAAACTCACCCGAGCCCTCGGGGCTCCAAACAAAATATGCACACAAGTATTAACACATCATACAAACTTGCTCGTGCGATCAAATCCCCAAAATAACACCTACAACGAATTTAGCATCAAATTGCATGAAATTTTCAAGAAAGTTCAATAGTTCTATTTTCTCAACCAAAGGTCCGAATCACGTCAGATCAGTCCCGTTTCTCACCAAATTTTACAGATAAGGTATAAATATCATAACGGACCCTGTACCGGGCACCGAAACCACAATACAGACCCGGTATCAATTAAATCAAATATTAAACGAATTCTTAAAACCATTATATTTCCAGTTTAACAATTTTCATCAAAAATTCATTTATCGGGCTGGAGACTTCGAAATTCAATTCCGGGCATACCCCCAGGTCCCATATTTTACTACGGATCCTCCAGGACCGTCAAAACACGGGTCCTGGTCCGTTTATTAAAAATGTTGACCGAAGTCAACTAAAATCATTTTTAAAGGCAAAACTTAATATTTTCTCAAATTTTCACATAGAGGCTTTTCGAAAATACGCCCGGACTGCGCACACAAATCAAAGAGAAAGAAAATGAGGTTTTGAAGTCCTCGAAACCCCGAATTGGGTTCTAAAACACGAGATGACCTTTCGGGTCATCACAATAAATGAAATAATTATATAAAAATTTATAGTCGAGAAAATAATATAGAAAGGGGGTGGGGATATTGAGATAGTGTGAGTAATTTATACTTCGAAGTTTGAATTAATTTAAAAATAAATCTATTCTCTTGCTCGATTAGCATATCAATTTTGAGAATCAAGATGTGTGATGTATGTAGTTTGGATTCGAGTAATTTTAAAGTGATACTCAAAAAGAGAATAATCATGAGAATGCAGTTCGATTAGATTAAAGCAACTCCGATAATGTTGAGGAGTTAAATCAATGAAGAACAGAGAAATTGATGGTATACATTTTTGTGGGATAATATTTTAGCATATGAAGCTATTCAGACATCAGCTGAATTAAATGTCAATTGTGTTGTCTTACGGTAAAACTCCAATATTTTATAATTTATGTTATAACTTAGTTGTTTGGAAGCATTACATACATTTTCTTATTTTTCATTTTTTTTGGTTAATGCTAGCAGTTGCTATGCTAAAATAGATAGGAAGGGAAGATGTATTCTTCTCTAATAGCTCAGGTATGGACTATACCTTCTTAGCCCGTTGTTAATATTTATGTTTCCTCAAATTGTATGCCAATTGATCGAGCAACCGTCGGGATTGGTATATATATGTATCAATTAGAATAAAATAGATTTGGACGGGGTAAACATATAGAGGAATATATGTTTTCTACCCTCTCTTTCATTCTTTTTCTTCTTTCTTTCTCTCCCTCTTCTTCTTCTTACTCTCCCTCTTCTTCTTCTTATTCTTATTCTTCTCCTCCTCCCTGCTTTTCTGAGTTGAGGCTCCTCTCTACCTTCACTAGGTAGCGGTAAGGTTTGCGTACATTTATCCTCCCCAGATTTCAAGTATGGGAATATACTGCGTATGTTATTATTGTTGTAAACATATAAAGGAATATAATTGCATTATTTGGGAATGTTATTTACACAAAATAAAATAAATTACAAAAATCACAAGATAAAATTTATTTAATTAAGAATTACCTGTAGGTACCTATCTTCTTTTAGACTTTTAGGACATATACATGGTAGAACAAAAATATTAAGAGTAGGTTATCATATAGTTAATTGTAAAATATTAATACTTATAAAATGAAATGCTAAATAAAATTAAAATCCAGTAAAGTTGAAGAGTTTTATTAAATATTCTTACTTACAAATATGATATGAACAACTCACTATTTCCCAAAGATATTGTGATGATCCAAAAGGTCATCTTATATTTTAGAACTCGATTCCGTGTTTCAAGGCCTTCAAAACCTCATTTTATTCCTTCTCAATTAGCGTGCGTAGTCCGGACGTATTTCCGAAAAGTGTTTATGTTGAAAGTTAATAAAAATAATAATTTATGCCTTTAAAAGTGGATTTAGTTGACTTTGGTCACGCTCCTTCCCCATATGGAGTTCGGAACCCAAAGGCAATCGTTGAGTGAACTGTATCTTTTTTGTGTTAGTTGACCTAAGCCGCACCCTTACTGCTGGGGTGGGGCTCGGCCTCCGAACCGTACGTGGGACGAGTTTTTGCCTCATACAGCTCGGGCCGAAGACCGGGGGAAGTTTAGAAGAGATGGGGAAACCTAGCAGCTGCCGGTCGGGGCGGGGATAAGCTTGCTTCTTCACAAGCCTATCCCCCCAAAAATTACTCAATGAATCGGTTGATTGGAATTGCGGGATGGATAGATGTTACAGATGATGAATCAATTTCTTTTATATGTCTGTCACTTTATCTTTGTTAGTGCTGTCTGCCTATAATGATAGATGAATCAAAAACTTTTCATTCAACTTCTTCTTTCAATTTCAATTGAGATTTTTGCCTATCCTCCTATTTTGAAAAAATGGAAACTTAGGTAAGTGCTTTCTAAACATATGTATAAAAAGAACATCTTTCATTTAATTTAGCCCGTTTTGACTAAACGGACTCGGACTCGTACTTTGACAGTCCCGGTGGGTCCGTATTGAAATATGGGACCTGGGCGTATACCTGGAATCGGATTCGGAGGTCCCTAGCCCGGGTAATAAATTTTTGTTAAAAATTGTAAGTTTGAGAATCTAATGATTTAAAAAACTTGATTAATGCTTGATCTCATTGGTATCGGGCCCGTATTTTGGTTGCGGGGCCCGGTACAGGTTTAATATAATATTTAAGTCATGTCTGTGAAATTTGGTGAATCGGAGTTGATTTGACGTGATTCGGGAACCCGGTTGAGAAAAGAGGAATTCCAAAGTGTTCTTAAGAATTTCATGTGATTTGGTGCTAAATTCGTAGTTCTAGATGTCATTTTGGCTATTTGATCGCACGAGCAAAATTGTATGATGTTTTAAGACTTGTGTGCATGTATGGTTTGGAGCCTCGAGGGCTCGGGTGAGTTTCGGATAGGCTACAGAGTGATTTGGACTTAAGAAAATTTGCTGGTATGGTTCAGGTCTGCAGATTTCGCATTTGCGAAGAATGTTGGCATTTGAGAGCATGGGAGGGGATTGGTTAGCTTTGCATTTGCGAAGAATAGGTCCGCATTTGCGGATGTCCAGGTTAACATTTGCGACTGGAACTTCGCATTTGCGAAGGCTGCAGGAATGCGAGGGGTTCGCAATTGCGATGCTTTTCTCGCATTTGCGAGCTTCGCAAAGGCGAAGCTCAGGTCGCAAATGCGAAATCTGCAGCTGATAAGTCTTGATTTAGACGGAATTTTTCATTCATTCTCCCGTTTTTCAAAACCTAGAACACAATAGGCGATTTTCCAAAGACTTTTTCTTCCCCAAGTCATAAGTAAGTGATTCTTAATTAGTTTCTTTCAACCTTTTACCTCTGTTTACATGATTTCATCCTAGAATCTAGGGTTTTTCATGGTGGAATTGGGGATTTTTGGGTAGAAATTAAGGATTTTGAAATTTGGGAATTTAGACCTCAAATTGAGGTCGAATTCCAAAACCAATTGTATATCCGGGCTCGGGGTTGAATGAGTAATCGGGTTTTGGTCCGAATTTTGGATTTTCACCAAGCGGGCCTGGGGTCGGTTTTTGACCTTTTGGGGGAAATGTTGGAAAACTTATAATTATGTATTGGAATTGATTTCATTAGCGATAATTGATGTTGTTAAGTTAATTATGACCAAGATACGAGTGGTTCGGAGGTGGAAACTAGAGGAAAAGTAGTAATTGAGCTTTGAGTTAGCCGTTGGATTGAGGTAAGTGTTGTGTCTAACTTTCACTCGAGGGATTAGGGATCCCCGACTTAATTGCTATGTGAAAATCCATGTGTGTGGCGTATAGGTGAGGTGACGAGTACCTATGCACCGCCAATTTATCTGTTTTGACTGTTCCCTTCCCATTCTTAATATATTGTTCCCTGCCTTAACTGCTACATGCTTTGTTAATATCTCCATGATTAGTTGCTACTTGTCGGTTATTGTTTTCATTGTTAAAAGTATTGGATATCACATAGTTACATTGTTTCATATTATTGGTTTGAGCAAGTTATCAGTATTTATTAGTATACTTTGGATTGGTTTGGCTGAGTAGTATAATTTGAGTGAAGTTTCATAATTGTATAGCTTTCCGTTGCTTTAGTTTGAGGTTTAAATATTGTGGAGAGTTTTGAGTTAATTGTGGCATTCATGTCCTTATTGTGTGATTGGTATTGATATGGTGGGATCAGGTTGTGCGCCGCAACAGGAGGAATAAGGGTGATATATGGAGGAGGAATAAGGGTGAAATTTTGTTATATGGTGGGATCGGGTTGCGCGCCGCAACGGGAGTAATAAAGGTGGTATATTGAGAAGAAATAAGGGTGAATTACTATAGTACGGTGGGATCGGGTTGCACGCCGCAACAGGAGGAATAAGGGTGGTTTGATATGGAGTAATAAGGGTGAATGTTCATATTGATATTAATTATATGGTAGGATCGGGATGCGCGCTGCATCAGTTTATGTGATTATGTATTTTTATGCTATTGTGTAAGTTATTATGTAGTTTTGTATCTCACTTAAGGATTGGTTATTGCTGGGTACTGATAAGATATTTGAGTTCCATATTCATTTCTTGCAAGTTACTATTTCATTTTATTCCGTACTTCTTTCCGCTTTATTTCATACTGTATACAGGTTATATTGTGATTGTCCCGTGTAGCCTCATCACTACCTCGTCGAGGTTAGGCTCGGCACTTACCAGTACATGGGGTCGGTTGTACTGATACTGCACTCTGCACTTTCTGTGCAGATTTCGGAGCAGGCAGTGGCTGATTGAGAGATTGGCTGCAGATTCATAGTTTGGAGACCCAAGGTAGTCCTGCTGGCGTTCGCAGGCCCTGCCGTCCCCCTCTATATTTCTACATTTCTGTCTTCTCTCTTTTCGAAACAGTTGTAATTTCCTTCAGACCAATATTTGTAGAAAATTCTTGTATGTCCGTGAGTTGTGACACCGGATTCTAGGTAATGATAGCGATAATATTGGTAATAGTTTATATACAATGAGACTCTTTACTTACATCCGCAATTATTTCTACTTGTTTGAGTTTATTTACTCGTGTTCTTTGAAATGTTAAGGTAATTGGTTAATAATACTCTAACATTGGCTTGCCAAGCAAGTGTGATATTAGGCGCCATCACGGTCCCGAGGGTGGGAATTCCGGGCCGTGACAAGTTGGTATCAGAGCACTAGGTTGCCTAGGTCTCACAATTCACAAACAAGCTTTGTAGAGTCAGAGGGATCGGTACAGAGACGTCTGTGCTTATCCCCCAAAGGCTACAAAGTTTAGGAACAAATTCGCTTCTATTCTTCTCTATCGTGCGACTTGATCTCTCAATGCTAATTGAACTCTCTACTCTTGTTCCTTCGCAGATGGCGAGGACACGTACCATTCATCAGCTGAGCAGCAGCCAGAGTCCCCAATGGCAGCTCCTACGGGGGGCAGAGGACGAGGCCAAGGCAGGGGTAGGGCTCAGCCCAGAGGTCGAGCAGCAGCACCAGCGGCGGAGCCTCAGGTAGAGTTTGATGGGGAGGCTCCAGCCCAGACCGTTCCAGTAGGGCCAGCTCAGGTTCCAGAGGGGTTCATCGCTACCCCAATACTTCAGGATGCTTTGGTCCATCTAGTGGGCATTATGGAGAGTGATTCTCAGGACGTCACATTCCCTGTAACACTAGCCGTCTCTCGGGCTGGGGGAGGAGCACAGACTCCCGCTACCCACACTCCGGAGTAGATGGCTCCTCAGTTTCAGACTCCAGCAGCTCAGCCCGTTAGGGTAGTTCCACCGGGTGTTGCAGTACAGACCGGTGATGGGTCAGCTATGTCTTCTGAGGCTTTGTGGAGATTGGATAGGTTTACCAAGCTTTCCCACATCACTATGGCGGTACATCTTCAGAGGATTCCCAGGACTATTTGGACAGTTGTCATGAGGAGTTACGGAACATGGGGATAGTGGAGACCAATGGGGTCGACTTTGCTGCCTTTCATTTGTCAGGTTCTGCCAAGAGATGGTGGAATGATTTTGTGTTGACTAGACCAGCCGGGTCGCCTACTTTGACTTGGGACCAGTTCTCTCAGCTATTTCTCGAGAAGTTCCTTCCTGTTACTCTAAGAGAGGACTATCGCAGGCAGTTCGAGCGTCTCCAATAGGGTAGTATGTCCGTCACTCAGTACGAGACCCGCTTCATTGATTTGGCCCGTCATGCTCTTCTTATACTTCCTACCGAGAGAGAGAGAGAGCGTAAGGAGGTTTATTAAGGGACTTGCTCAGCCAATCTGATTGTATATGGCTAAGGAGATAGGGAGTGATATTTCTTTCCAAGATGCAGCCAATGTGGCAACACGAGTTGAGATGGTTCTATATCATGGGAGTTGTCAGGGGTCTGACAAGAGGCCGCGTCACTCCGGTGGATTTAGTGGGGCCTCATCTGGAGGTCGAGGTACTTTTGGTAGGGGCCATCCTCCCAGACCGTTTGATTCAGCACTTCAGACATCCCATGGAGCTTCAGAGAGTCGTGGCCCTTATGTACCTCCTTCAGGGAAGCCAGCTTATAGTACACCATCAGCTCCTATCAGAGCACCTCGTCTTTAGAGTTATTATCGCGGTAAGTTGACTCGTCAGGTTCAGTCTCAGTTTCCACAATCGGTGTATTAGGATGGATGTTTCGAGTGTGGTGAGTATGGGCATATCCGGAGGACCTGTCTGAGATTAGTTGGTGTTCAGCCACAATAGTAGGGTTCTCGTGCCATGATTCCGACACCGCCCGCTCAACCAGCTAGAGGTAGGGGTCAGGGAGCCAGAGGTAGAGGTCAGGCCACTAGAGATGGAGGTCAGGCCGTTAGAGGTGGAGGCCAGACCGCTAGAGGTGGAGGCCAGCCAGCAGGAGGCCGTCCCAAAGATATGATTCAGGGTGGTGGGGCCCAGCCCCGATGTTATGCTATCCCGGCCAGGCTTGAGGCTGAGTCATCCGATGCTGTTATCACAGGTATTGTTTCAATTTGCAGTAAAGATGCTTCAGTTCTATTTGATCCAGGGTCTACATACTCCTATGTGTCATCTTATTTTGCTTCATATTTGGTTGTGCCTCGTGATTTTTTGAGTGCTCCTGTGCATATGTCCACGCTGATAGGGGATTCTATAACTGTAGATTGTGTCTACCGCTCATGTGTAGTTATTATTGGGGGTCTTGAGACTAGTGTAGATCTCCTACTTCTCGATATGGTTGATTTTGTTTTCATTTTGGGGATGGATTGGTTGTCAACTTATCATGCTGGATTGGACTGTAATTCCAGGACAGTGACCTTAGCCTTACCGGGGTTGCCTCGATTAGAGTGCAGAGGGACTCATGGTCGTTCTACCCACAATATTATCTCTTATGTGAAGGCTCGGCGTATGGTCAGGAAAGGGTGTTTGGCTTATTTGGCTTATGTTCGTGATTCTAGTGCAGAGGTTCCTTCCATGGATTATATACGATTGTTCGGGAGTTTCCAGAGATATTTCCTGCAGACTTGCCAGGGATGCCACCCGATAGGGATATTGACTTTTGCATTGATTTGGCTCTGGGCACTCAGCCCATTTCTATTTCGTCATACCGTATGGCCCCGCAAGAGTTGAAGGAAATGAAGGAGCAGTTGCAAGATTTGCTTGATGGGCTTTATTAGACCCAGTGTCTCACCTTGGGGTGCGCCCGTGTTGTTTGTAAAGAAGAACGATGGATCAATAAGGATGTGCATAGATTATCGGCAGTTGAACAAAGTCACCATCAAGAACAAGTATCTGTTACCAAGGATTGATGACTTATTTGATCAGCTTCAGGGTGCCAAAGTATTTTCAAAGATAGATTTGAGGTCTGTTTACCATCAGTTGAGATTAGGCCATCCGATGTCCCTAAGACAGCTTTTCGGACTCGATATGGGCATTATGAGTTTCTAGTGATGTCATTTGGGCTGACAAATGCCCCAGCATCATTTATGGATTTGATGAACCGGGTGTCCAAGCCCTATCTGGATTCCTTTGTGATTGTTTTTATTGATGATATCTTGATCTACTCCCCCAATCGAGAGGAGCATGAGAAACATCTTCGGGTCGTTCTTCAGACTCTGAGAGATAACCGGTTATATGCTAAGTTTTCCAAATGCGAGTTTTAGTTGGGTTCGGTTACTTTCTTGGTTCACATTGTATCAGCAAAGAGTATTCAGGTGGATCCTAAGAAGATTGAGGCAGTCAAGAACTGGCCTAAACCCACATCAGCTACAGAGATCCGGAGTTTCTTGGGATAAGCGGGTTACTACTGTCGGTTTATGGAGGAGCTTTCTTCTATAGTAGCCCCGATGACCAGGTTGACTAAAAAAGGTGCCCCGTTCAGATGGTCGGACGAGTGTGAGGCGAGCTTTCAGAAGCTCAAGACTGCTTTGACTACGGCGCTGGTGTTGGTGTTGCCCACAGGTTCAGGGCCCTATACAGTATATTATGACGCATCTCGTATTGTACTTGGTGCGGTATTGATGCAGGGTGGCAAGGTTATTGCATATACTTCACGGCAGCTAAAGATTCACGAGATGGATTATCTTGTTCGTGACTCGGAGTTGGTAGCCATTGTTCACGCGCTGAAGTTTTGGAGGCACTATCTATATGGCGTGTCGTGTGAGGTGTTCACGGATCATAAGAGTTTGCAGTATTTGTTCAAGCAAAAGGAGCTTAATTTGAGGCAGAAAAGGTGGTTGGAGCTATTGAAAGACTATGATATCACCATCTTGTATCATCCCGGGAAGGCCAATGTGGTGGCCGATGCTTTGAGTAGGAAGTCAGCTAGTATGGGCAGCCTTGCATACATTCCAGTCGGTGAGAGACTGCTTGCATTAGATGTTCAGGCCTTAGCCAATCGGTTTGTGAGGTTGGATGTTTCTGAGCTCAGTCATGTTTTAGCTTGCACAGTCGCTCGGTCTTCCATGTTTGAGCGTATCAGGGAGCGGCAGTATGATGACCCTCATTTGTTATCCTTAGGGACACAGTGCGACATGGTAATGCCAAGCAGGTTACGGTTGGAGATGATGGAGTTTTGAGGATGCAGGGTCGTTCCTGTGTGCCTAATATGGATGGACTTTGTGAGTTGATTCTAGAGGAGGCCCACAGTTCTCGGTATTCTATTCATTCGGACGCCGCCAAGATGTATGAGGACTTGCGGCAGCATTATTGGTGGAGGAGGATGAAGAAGGATATAGTTGCATTTGTAGCTCGGTGTCTAAATTGTCAGCAAGTAAAGTACGAGTACCAGAGACCTAGTGGTTTGCTTCAGAAGATAGAGATTCCTGAGTGGAAGTAAGAGCGTATCACTATGGATTTTGTTGTTGGACTCCCAGGGACTCAGAGGAAGTTCGATGCAGTTTGGGTTATTGTGGATAGACTGACCAAGTCAGCGCATTTCATTCCTGTGGCAGTGTGACGACCCAAAAGGTCATCACTTGCTTTTAATTGAATTATGTGTCCCGAGGCCTTGAAAACCTCATTTAGAGTTGCCTCAATTTGCGTGCGCAATCCGGGCGCGTAGCCGGAAAGCTTAAATATGAAATTCCGTGAAAATGATGAAATTTGGTTATAAAATGAGTAAATTTGACTTAGGTCAACATTTTGGATAAATGGACCCGGACCCGTGATTCGACGGTACCGGAGGGTTCGTAGGAAAATATGGGACTTGGGCGTATGCCCGGAATCGAATTCCGAGGTCCCAAGCCCGAGAAATGAATTTTTAAGAAAAATTGTTTTCTGGAATTGTTTAAAGGAATTTGAAATGAAATTTGATTAGAACATGATGTTATCGGGCATGGGTTTTCGTTCCGGCGCCCGGTACAGGTTTTATATATGATTTAAGACGATCCTGTGAAATTTGGTGAAAAACGGATATCATTTGACATGATTCGGACCTAAATTGCAAAAATTGATGTTTTATGAAGTTTGAGAAGATTCTTTGATTTTGAGGTTTAATTCGTTGTTATTGAGGTTATTTTGGCGATTTGATCGCACGGATAAGTTCGTATGATGTCATTGAGTTAGTACGTATGTTTGGTTAGGAGCCCCGAGGGCTCGGGTGAGTTTCGGATAGGCGTCAGAGTGTTTTTGGACTTAGAAAATCTAGTGTTTTTGCTGGTTGCTGGTGTCCAGGTTTTTGTTCTATGCGATCGCATTGATTCTTCCGCGATCGCATAGAGTTAATTTGGTAGCCATCAATTTTTTTTTTTTTATAAAATCCACTAGGCAGTGCCTAGGGCTAGTTTTTATTTATCTAATCAAAAAAACAACAAAAACAATGTCAGGAGGTTTTACACAGTGAAAGAAATTAACTTTGACTCTTACGTATGTCCTATTATCAATATTGAGCAATGCACTCAACATTAATATCACAATGTTCCTTCTACGCATATAAATCAAAAGATACGTAAAAATTAGCCATGTACTGTCTTCAAAACTGTACGATTTATGACTTGTGTGTTTTCCAACTCTTTGACCAACTTCCCATTGATGTATGAAACGCGAGCATAATATTGTCATTGTAGTCGTTTTCTGATCTGTATCTGTAACACAAATGGAACTATGAAATCCAACCTCCTTCATGATTAGAGCTGCATCTCCTTTCTTAATAAATGTAGTTGTAGACCATTGCATTCCCAGCATCCAACCGCGTGATTCCTCTTCCCTTGCATTCCAGTTCCCATCAAATGAATTCCTGCCTACCTTATGTTGAGTGAGCATGTACATCTGCAGAAGTGCCTTATATAGTTCCTTGCTTCCCTCTGTTGTCTGTCGTGTTTGCAGCCATTTCTGTATCAATTGCACACAAAATTGGTTGTTTGTCAAGCTGCCTCCAGTATTCCTTCTTGTGTGACCTTTCTTGATTACCACTAGCCCCTAGGACTGCATTATTTGATCCCCAACTGTCCAGATGATTGGGCATTACATTTCTACCCATGCTTGTGCCTCCTACTATTACTCCTCCAAGGGAATGAGCAACCAGTGCTAATACCACCCTTTGAATTTGTAACAAATAAGAGGGCATGTGTACAATAATTTCCCCTGCAAAAAAGAACACATTATTAGTATAAACACAGACCATCATTTCCTCCTCCTTTAGGATTTGGATCTGGTAATCTGCAGCATTATGATGTGCTGTATATTGCATTGCCTGACTCCCTGTATGAGGGTCTGAAAGTGATTTGAGCATTGCACTGATCAACCAGTTGATTCGACTAGTGTACCAGCTATACTCATTCTTGAATCTGCTCCTTTTGATGTGCCTTCTGTGATCTTCCTTTTGTTTGTATACATTCAGATCCATGAAACATGTGTCCATTGTGTTTGGAGTGTTGATTTGAGCTTGAGTAGCTCCTAGATACACTCCACCATTGAATGGTTTTTTTTACAACAGTACCTGCCAAGAAATTGCAACAGGGTACTCTTCCTTGTCCCTATACTTTTGTATATCCCTAATTTCCTTCCATTGGACTGAGTGCAATGCACTAATACCACCAATTGGATATCCATTAGAGAATAGAGCACAGATGTAGCCTTCTCACCTGCAAAAAAGAACACTATGTTAGTAAAAAAATACCTCATCATGCTCTCCTCCATATGGATTTGAACATGATGTGCATAAGTGACTTCTCCTTTGAACTTTTTCTGCATTGTCTGCTCCTCTCCTTCCTTCCCTAACTCCTTGCAACTGTAACTCTGATATATGGACATTGCATCTTGTCACTATTCACCAATCTCCTACCTTGTACATCTAGCTCTTCAAAACTATAGCACTCTATAGGGCCAACATCTAGTGCATAGTTTGCAATGTGGTCTGCTAAACTATTGCCCTCACGATAAGTGTATGCCACTGTTACATTGGCTCTACCCATCAGCTCTCTAATCTCCTCAACTACCCCAGATATAACCCAAGGTGGCTTCCACTCCCCAACTATGACATTCTTCAGCAGTATCGAATCAGTGTGCAACTCAATGAGGATATAGTCATTATCTATACAGAATTTCAAAGCCTCATATATAGCAGAAGCTTCAGCAGATGTGTTTGAGCCTTCAGGAATTTCTTTTCCACATGCATACACCACATCCCCCTCTTCATTCCTCAATACATATCCAATAGAACTCCTACCTGGATTACCCCTAGATGCCCCATCAGTATTAACTTTGATCCATCCTTGGCTTGGAAATTCCCACAACACCTTTAAATATTTCAGAGTATGGGTATATTGTTCCATCATTTTGATCATGTCTGGCCATCTGTTAGGGACATTCTGCATTGCTGGCATTCTCAACTTTATGAGGGATTGCAACGTTGTTGAGATCTGATATACCACCCTATTAATTGTAACTGCATCTCCATATTTATAACTATTTCTCCTCTTCCACAATTTCCATACGATCACCGATGGTAAAGCTTGCATAATAGGTTTTAATCTTGGCACTACCTCTGCAGTCCAACATCTGCCAATAGCCTGGTGCAGTGTAATCACCTCCATACTAATACCTGCATGGCCAAGAAAGTATCTCCACACTTTATCAGCCGCGTAGGACGTGAAGAACAAGTGCTGCATTGTCTCCTCCTTTGGCTCTGCACAACACCAGCATTTAGAAGCCATTAGATATCCCAATCTTCTGAAGAATTCATCAAGAGGCAATTTATTTCTCCAGACTTTCCACATAAAGAAAGCAATCTTGAAGGGCAATCCTTTCACCCAAATATTCCTGTAAGCATTAATAGGTTCCTGTCTCCTTCTCAGATACTCCCATGCAGAGCTGACAGAAAAATTACCCCTAGTTTCCAACATCCACACAGGCTTATTTAGGGATTCAATTTCCACATGTGGTTGTATATTGTCCAGTATATGTGCAGCAAGGTCTTCTGGCAGTATTTCCTTGATCTTGTCTTCATCCCATTGTCCATTATGCACCACATCATATATGTTATGAATGGATTCATCACATATAAAATCTGGTGGTGTCACGAAATACAAAGAGCCCAGTCCTGTCCAGTTTTCATACCAGAAAAGTGCAGATCCCATCCTAGGTTGCCATAGTATTTGATGTTCAATGATGTCCCTACATTCTAACATTTTCCTCCAAACATGAGACCCATTCCTCCTCCAAGGCACCACCATCGGATTGATTTTCTTACAGTATTTCTGGCTCATAAACGCACTCCACAATGTTGGTTTTGTCCTGAAGTTCCACCACAATTTGCAAAATAATGTTGTTGACATATCATGTAATGACCTGAATCCTACACCCCCTTCTTCACATGGTAGACATAAAGTTCTCCATGATGCCCAATGCCTACTTACCCCACCAACAGAATTGCACCAGAAAAATTGAGCAAAAATTTTTGTGAAGTTTGTTGATCACATATGCAGGTGGATTGACTATAGAGAGTATATGAATAGGCATGCTCTGCAACATGTGTGTTATAAGAACAGCTCTACCCCCTATAGATAATAACTTTCCTTTCCAGTTCTGCAATTTGTCCATCACCTTTGTTATCAGATCTTGGTAATAGTCCATTTTTCATCTAAGGTAGAATATTGGGCAGCCTAAGTATGTGAAGGGAAACTCTTGCTTTGGAATACCAGTCACTCTTTGAACCTTGTCTACAACTTCATCACTTGCAGAATGATGCAAATAAACAGCTGATTTGCTCTTATTTATCAACTGGCCAGAGGTTGCTTCATAGGCTGCTAATACATCCATTATGAGCTGCAATGAGGTGGCATCAGATGAGGAGAAAATAATTGTATCATCTGCATATGCAAGATGAGTGATTTTAGGACTCCACTTTGGCATCCCAAATCCACAAAAATATAAATTTATGTGTAAAGCATTCAGTCCTCTTGACATTGCTTCTGCTGCAAGAATGAACAGAGTAGGTGACAAAGGGTCGCCTTGTTTCACTCCTCTTATCGATCTAAAAAAGCCATATGGTTGCCCATTAATCAACACAGAGTACCAGTTGTTTGACACTATCCCATGAACCAGTCCTATAAACCTCTCTCCAAATTCCATCTTCCTTAGTACCTTTGTCAAAAATAGCCAAGACAATCGATCATAGGCCTTTGTCATATCCAGTTTTATGACAACATTTGGACCTGCTTTGGTTCTCAATCAAATGTCAGTGATTATCTCCTGAGTGAGTAGTATATTTTCTACAATGCTCCTCCCCTTAACAAAACCTGCTTGTTCTTCTGAAATTAAACTAGGTAACATGCCAACTAATCTTTCATGAATTACACGAGAGAACATTAATGAAATTACTTAGACTAATAGGTCTCATGTCAGAAAATGATATAACATCCTTCTTTTTTGGGAGCAGGACCAGATTTGTGTGTGTTATATACCTGGGCAAATCATGACCATTGAAGAAAGCCTTTACCATGATCACTATATCATCTCCATAATTTCCCAACATGTCTGAAAGAAGCAACCTGAAAAGCCATCTGGTCCGCCAGCACTCTCAGCATTTAGACCAAAAACTGCATATCTGATCTCCTCCTTGGTAGGCTGTTGCACTAGTTCTGCATTCTGAACACTATCCACCATAGAAGGAACATGGTCTAATATCCCAAATTCAGTAGGAACTTAATCCTCATGAGATTGAGATTGATAAAATTTTACTGCCTCCTCTGCCATGTCTGCAGTATTTTCTAACCAAATGCCAGCACTGTTCTGCACCCTTTTCAGCTGTAGTCTTTTCCTTCTACCATTCACCTGAGTATGAAAAAATTTTGTGTTTCTATCCCCATCCTGGAACCAATTCATACCAGATTTTTGCTTCCAAAACTCTTCTTCTAGAGCTAAATATCGGATCAACTCAGCTTGTATTCTCTGCAGCCTTTCTCAATTTTGAAAAGTTGGATGCCTTTCAAACTCTGCTTCATGAGCCAACACTACTTCTTCTAAACTTGCAATTTTCGTGAATATATCACCATATGTGGCCCTGCTCCATGCTGTCAAAGCTTTTTTCAACCTCTTCAGCTTCTGATTAAACATGTAAAAAGGATCCCCAACAAAATCTGCCTTCCAATTCTCCTTAACCACATCCATGAAAGTATAATGTTTTGTCCAGAAGTTTAGGAACTTGAAAGCTTTCTTGATTGGAGTCTCATCTGCATTACAAGTTATCAACATAGGGTTGTGATCTGACCCTGTTTTTGATAGATGAGTTATCTCTACATTAGAATACATCTGCTGAAACTTAGATTTCCAAAACATCTATCAAGCCTCTTAAAAATACAATCACCTCCCCCTCTCCCATTCCACCATGTATATATACTCCCTTTGAAGCCTAAATCATTGAGATTACAAGTGGTAGCACAGTGCCTGAAATCATTAATCTCATTCATTGATACAGGCAGACCACCAAATTTTTCCTCTTCCTCCCATATCACATTGAAGTCCCCCCCTACAAGCCAAGGTAAAGACATATCCCTAGCCAAATTGTATAAGCTATCCCACAATTCTATACGTTCAATGGAGTCACATTTTGCATACACAAAGGTAACAACAAATGAGACTTTAGTATCCAGATTTGTGAATCTTAACGTTAGCTGTTGCTCCAGGTCATAAACTATATCCACTCCATGATCATCATCTACAAAAACCCAGATTTTATTAGACACATTAGCAAAAGCCTGCAGCATGCCAATCCTCCTCCTATATCTCTCCAGCTTCCTCCTCTTTTGTTTTGGTTCCATAAGTCCTATGAATTTGAACTGATGTTGTCTTTGCATTATGATAAGTCTTTCAAAAGCTTGCATTGTCTTCACTGACCTCACATTCCAAATAAGAGCATTCATCATTAATTGTGAGGTTTAGATAGGGTCCTTCTTGTTTGAACCCCAGGAACTGTACTTTGTATTTCTCTTTGATTCTTTTTCTTACCCCTTCCTGTTGATCTGCCCCTTTCCATGTGTCTAGGTGATAAATCACCTTGTCTTTCCACATTCTTAAAATTCTGTGTTGTAGACTCTTCATCAAAATCCTTTCCTCCACCAGTATTTATGTGATCCACACCCAATTGTTCCCTTGGTTCTGCTAGTTGCTGGTGGATATCAGAAGGGACTAATGCTGCATTCATTTTCTCCTGATTGCTTACTCCTCTGCTGTAATTTGTGTTGATGTATTCCCTCCTGCTGCTTCCGCATTAGGACATGACTGAATAGAAGCTGAGACTCCTACATTGGCCTTTTCAATTCCTTCCTCTATGTGTATATGTGTTGATTGTACTGCGACTGGATCCATTAACTCAGTGCCTCTAGTAGGTTTTTCAGCTAGTATGTTGGGCTTGGCTGGAGGTAAAATCTTGCTAGGATCTGTACTCAAAGTTTTCTGACCACCTCCTCCCTCTGCATGTTGCTCAATCTTGTCCCTTTGATTATTTTCTTCCTCATTGACTATGCTTTTCCCCAATGACTGTTTAGCTTTGCCTTTGTTAACACTTTGTTCTTCCTGCTCATTCTCTTCATCTGTTGAGTCTTCTTCACCAGTGGCACCAAATGGCAATTCCCCTTCTGATCCCTCTTCAGTTTGACCACACCACAATTTCATTCCACCTAGTTGCAACCTCTCCTTCTTAGATATATCATCTACATCAGGGATTTCTACTAATTGAGATGGGACTTCCTGGCATGATTGATTGGTTGCTACATTACCAATAAAGGTCCTGCTTACCCAGTGTGCTGTTGATTCCTTGTGAACACCCTCAGTATTTACTGCATTAGTTACATTGACTACATTCTCTACCCCAATGGGATTTGCTACCTTACTTTTCTTAGATGATGCCACCCAGATTTAGGAGTAAACTCAGCTACATCTGGATTTAAATTACCAGCCCCCTTTGAATTTTGAATAAGGCTATTCTGCACCACCTGTTCTTCAACTATAGCCAGCTGATTTTCTTGATTGTCCTCTCCATCATTCTCCTATAAGGCTGAAAATTTGTTTGCAATTTGAATATGTTGATCCACACTAACTGGAATTCTTTCTCCCCTTGTAGCTCCATTACCTTGTTGCCCATCTGCAGTAGCTGGAACAATTTCCAATCCAGTAGCATTCTTATTTTGACTATTAACACCATGACTTTGCTGCACATTAGTGTTACCAAAAGGCACCAACTCCCTACCAGTAGTTGGTTGTACATCAGTCTGTTGACCATTTTTTCTTACACGATTGTCCCTAACTTTCCTCCATTGCTCACCACCAGAAATCAAATTCCCAACTACCTTGCCACTTGACAAAATCATTAGAGGTTGATTCTGCTGCTCCTTGTTCTGCTCCTTATGAATTTCTTCAACTTGTTTACCTTGATCATTAGGTAACAAGTCAGGGTGCAATCTCCAACATTCAAACATATCATGACCTTGTAGCCTACACTCCTTACAATATTTAGGCATCATATCGTACTTGATATTGACCCATTCAGTCCTTGTTTCTCCAGTAATTTCATTGTCAATATCCATTCTCACCTTCTTAGGATGATCAGTTAACAAATCTACAAGCACCTTAACCCTTGCACAGCTAGGCCTTGTTTTATTTATTGTAGCCAAATCAAGATGCATTGGCTTTCCAACAGCAGAAGCAAGTGAAAATAGCACTTCCTTTGCAAAATACGTAGGCAACAGACCTGGAAAGGAAATCCATGCCATGGCCATCGGAGTCTCCTCTCCAACTTTAAATTTGGCATCATAGATTAGAGGACGAAGTTGATACTCACTGCCATACTTGTCTGTGACGTAATAAGCACCCTTTGAGACAAACTCAACAAAATCCTGCCATAACGTCATACGAATCAGCACATGTCTATCTCTGAGAAGGCCAATGGTACATTCTCCCTTTATTCCACATTGCAATGGAACTATACGACGTATTTCTTGCAATTCCGGCCATCCATATGCAAATTTTCTAACCACAGCATACCGCAGTCCTTCTATTACATTCATTCACTCAACTTCTGCTTCTGTGAACTGGATTAACGGCTGCCCATTGACAAATGAAGGTCGTCTCATTGGAATAGCCATCAATTTGTTCTTTGCGATCGCATTGATTCTTCCGCGGTCGCATAGAGTTAATTTTGGTAGTCATCAATTTGTTCTATGCGATTGCATTGATTCTTCCGCGATCGCATAGAGTAAATTTTGGGAGGTCACAATTTGTTCTATGCGATTGCATTAATTCTTCCGCGATCGCATAGAGTTAATTTTGGTAGTCATCAATTTGTTCTATGCGATCGCATTGATTCTTCCCCGATCGCATAGAGTTAATTTTGGGAGGTCACAATTTGTTCTATGCGATCGCATCGATTTTTCCGCAATCGCATAGAGTTAATTTTGGTAGTCATCAATTTTTTCTATGCGATCGCATTGATTCTTCCGCGATCGTATAGAGTAAAAATCCGCCCAGTAATTTAAGCTCAGAAACAGAATGCAATACGGGGAATTGGCCATTTTTCATAAATCTTTCCTTCTCCAAAGCCCTTAGGCGATTTTTGAAGCTCTTCTTCACCATAACCTCTTGGGTAAGTAATCTTAACTTATTCTCTTCCATTTTCATCAACATTTATTAGATTTCTAGGCTTAAAACATGGAATTAAAGGTAGAAAATTAGGGATTTGGGTAGAGTTAGGGCTTTTTGATTAATTTTGATTTAGACCTCGTTTTGGGGTTTGGAAATAATTATATATTTGGGCTCATGGGCGAATGGGGGATTTGATTTTGGTCCGAACCTCGTGTTTTGACCAAGCGGGCTCGGGGTCGATTTTTGGAGTTTTGGGAAGAATGACAGAAAGCTATAATTAGACTTTGGAATTGAATTGTTTAGCATTTACTGATGCTATTAAATCGATTATGCATAGATACGATTGTATTGGAGCCAAATTCGAAAGGAAAGGCGGTGTTTGAGGCTTGAGCTGGCCGTGGAAGTTCGAGGTAAGTGTTTGGTCTAACCTTAGCTTGAGGGATTAGGAGTTGTGTCCTATTTGCTATTTGTTTCTTGTTGAGTACGACGTATAGGCATGGTGACGAGTATCTATACGTTGGTGTCGAGCATGACCGTGAGTCTTATATTGTGATTTCCATGAATTCATTGTGTTATCATGCCTTGGTGAAAATTTCTATTTGTTGTGTAAAGTTGTGAAAAGAATTGTGACCTATGAACATTGAGGAGCGATGGCTCCAGTTGTAGAACGAATTGTGAAAGTATAAGTGACAGTTGAACCTCTAGAGCATTGGCTCGAGTTGTGAAGTGAACTGTGAAGTAAAAGTGAGAAAGAGAAGAGATCATTCTGTTGCTCCCTTGACGGGCTATTGTTCAGTTGTGGTCCCCTTGCATTGTGTTCTTAATTGATGTTTCGGATGCTTAGGTTGATAATTCTTTGTGTTGGGTAGGGATTTTGGTTATAGCTGAGGTAGTTAGGTGTCGGAACAAGTTTGGTTATAGCGGAGGTAGTTAGGTATTGTAACAAGTTCGATTATAGCTGGGGTAGTTAGATGTTGGAATGAGTTGACTTATGGTTGGGGTAGTTAGATGTTGGAACAAGTTGAGTTATAATTGAGGTAGTTAGACGTTGGAATAAGTTTGGTTATAGCTGTTTCTTCCTTGCCGGGTCATATTTTCTTATGTTGTCGAATCCCTCGCCGGGTTAGTGTAGACCTTTTGATCCCTTGTCGGGACTCTCGTTATAATTGTAAATATTATATATGGATCGGGTTGCACGCCGCAATAATATTATATATGGATCGGGTTGCACGCCGCAACAATATTATATATGGATCGGGTTGCACGCCGCAACAATATTATATATGGATCGGGTTGCACGCCGCAACAATATTATATATGGATCGGGTTGCACGCCGCAACAATATTAAATGGGAGCGGGTGGTACGCCTACCACGAGGTATAATAAAATGGGAGCGGGTGGTTCGCCTACCACGAGATACAGGATATGGGATCGGGTTGCACACCTGCAACAAGATGTGAAAAGAAAGTGAAATCTGCCTTGTTTTCCTTACTCTTGTTAGGGGTTGGATTTTGATTCCTTTATAGTTCTTTTGATATTCTGTTTTTACCCGTTATTCCCTGGAGCATGTTTCCCCCTCCCATCTCTACTTGCTTATTTCTGCTTTACTTTCCGCTGTATATTATATAACTACACAAGTTTATTTGATCTGGTCCTAGCCTCATCACTACTTCGCCGAGGTTAGGCTAGGCACTTACCAGCACATGGGGTCGGTTGTGCTGATACTACACTCTGCACTCTTTTGTGCAGACCCCAGTGTTGTAGACTTCGGACCGCGGTGTGCTTGCTGATCCTTGTTCATCAGGTGACCCGAGGTAGCCCTGCAGGCGTCCGTAGGCCTTGGCGTCTCCTTCCATTTACTTTCCTATTTCTTACATGTATTTCCAAAGACAGTGTTGTATTTATTTCTTTCAGACCTTTACTTGTAGTATTCTTAGACCGTCTGTGAAACTGTGACACCAGTTCTGGGTAGTTGAGACTCAAATAGTTGTAAAAGATATTCATGTTCATATGGTTTATTGTTTTCTTCCGCTTATGTTATATTCCGTTGCTCAAATGTTAATTCTTCGTAATTGTTAAAGAGAATAAAATTGGTAAAAAGCAAGATGGTTCAATAATTGGCTTGCCTAGCTCACATTAGTAGGCGCCATCACGACTCCCGAGGGTGGGAAATCCGGGTCGTGACAGGCAGTTTCGAGCGGTTGGGAGAGATTTATATCTATAAGATCGTTCATCTTCATGGTGTGCCCGTGTCTATTATTTCTTATCGAGGTACGCAGTTTACCTCGCATTTCTGGAGGACAGTATAGCTTGAGTTGGGTACGCGGGTCGAGTTGAGCATAATATTTCATCCTCAGACGGACGGACAGTCCGAGCGTACTATTCAGATCTTGGAGGATATGCTTCGCGCCTGTGTTATTGACTTTGGAGGTTCTTGGGATCAGTTCTTGCCGTTAGCGAACTTTGCCTACAACAACAGCTATCAGTGGAGCATCCAGATGCTCCCTATGAGGCATTATATGGTAGACGGTGTCGATAGCCGGTTGGGAGGTTTGAGCCGGGGGAGGCTCGGTTATTGGGTACAGATTTGGTACAAGATGCCTTGGATAAGGTTAAGATTATTCAGGATAGACTTCGTACAGCTCAGTCCAGGCAGAAGAGTTGTGCCGACCGTAAGGTTCGTGATGTGGCATTCATGGTCGGAGAGAGAGTGTTTCTTCGGGTATCACCCATGAAGGGTGTGATGCGGTTTGGGAAGAAGGGCAAGTTAAGCCCTAGCTTCATCGGGCCTTTTGAGATTCTTGATCGAGTGGGAGAGGTGGCCTACAGACTTGCGTTGCCCCCAGGCTTATCAGCGGTACATCCAGTGTTTCATGTGTCCATGCTTCGGAAGTATCACGGCGATCCATCCCACGTGTTAGATTTCAGCACTGTCTAGTTGGACAAGGATTTGACCTGCGAGGAGGAGCCAGTAGCCATTTTAGACCGGCAGGTTCGTCAATCGAGATCGAAGAATTATCCTTCGGTTCGAGTGCAGTGGAGAGGTCAGCCTGTTGAGGCAGCTACCTGGGAGTCCGAGTTCGATATGCGGAGTAGATATCCCCACCTTTTTCCTAGCTTAGGTACTTTTCTATGTCCGTTCGAGGACGAACGGTTGTTTTAGAGGTGGAGAATGTGATGACCCAAAAGGTCATCTTATATTTTAGAACTCGATTTGTATTTCGAGGCCTTCAAAACCTTATTTTATTCCTCCTCAATTTGCGTGCGCAGTCCGGACGTGTCTCCGAAAAGCTTTTATGTTGAAAGTTAATAAAAATAATAATTTTTGCCTTTAAAAGTGGATTTAATTGACTTCGGGCAATGTTTTGAGTAAACGGACCTGGACTCGTACTTTGACAGTCCCGGTGGGTCCGTATTGAACTATGGGACCTGGGCGTATGCCCGGAACCGGAGGTCCCTAGCCCGAGTAATGAATTTTTGTTAAAAATTGTAAGCATGAAAATCTAATAATTTAAAGAATTTGATTAATGTTTGATCTCGGATGTATCGGGCCCGTATTTTTGTTGCGGGGCCCGATACAGGTTTAATATACTATTTAAGTCATGTCTGTGAAATATAGTGATAATCGGAGTTGATTTGACGTTATTCGGGCATCCGGTTGTGAAAAGAGGAATTTCAAAGTATTCTTAAGAATTTCATGTGATTTGATACTAAATTTGTA
Organism: Nicotiana attenuata; assembly: GCF_001879085.1. NCBI lineage: Eukaryota > Viridiplantae > Streptophyta > Magnoliopsida > Solanales > Solanaceae > Nicotiana > Nicotiana attenuata. The sequence goes on along the minus strand of NW_017671295.1, from coordinate 80,981 downwards.
GTTCTAGATGTTATTTTGGCGATTTGATCGTACGAGCAAGTTTGTATGATGTTTTAACACTTGTGTGCATGTATGATTTAGAACCTCGAGGGCTCGGGTGAGTTTCGGATAGGCTACGGAGTGATTTGGACTTGAGAAAATTTGCTGGTATGCTTCAGGTCTGTAGATCTCGCATTTGCGAGGTCTGGCTCACAAATGCGAGCCTCGCATTTGCGAAGAATTTTCGCATTTGCGAGCATGGGAGGGGACTGGTAGCTTCGCATTTGCAAAGAATAGGTCCGCATTTGCAGAAGTCCAGGTTCGCATTTGCGACTGGAACTTCGCATTTGCGAAGGCTACAGGAATGCGAGGGGTTCGCAATTGCGATGCTTTTCTCGCATTTGCGAGCTTCGCAAATGCGAAGCTCAGGTCACAACTGCGACATCTGCAGCTGATAAGTCTTGACTTAGACGGGATTTTTCATTCATTCTTCCATTTTTAAAAACCTAGAACACAAGAGGCGATTTTCCAAAGACTTTTTCTTTCCCAAATCATAAGTAAGTGATTCTTAACTAGTTTATTTCAACCTTTTACCTCTTTTTACAAGATTTCATCCTAGAATCTAGGGTTTTTCATGGTGGAATTGGGGTTTGGTAGAAATTAGGGATTTCGAAATTTGTGGATTTAGACTTCAAATTGAGGTCGGATTCCAAAACCAATAGTATATCCGGGCTCGGGGGTGAATGAGTAATCTGGTTTTGGTCCGAATTCGGGTTTTGACCAAGCGGGCCCGGGGTCGGTTTTTGACTTTTTGGCAAAAATGTTGGGAAACTTATAATAACGTATTGGAATTAATTTATTTAGCGATAATTGGTATTGTTAAGTTAATTATGACTAGATACGAGCGGTTCATAGGTGGAAATTAGAGAAAAAGCGGTAATTGAGCTTTGAGTTGGCCATTGGATTGAGGTAAGCGTTGTGTCTAACTTTGACTCGAGGGATTAGGGATCCCCGACTTAATTTCTATGTGAAAATCCATGTGTGTGGAGTATAGGTGAGGTGATGAGTACCTATGCGCCGCCAATTTATCTGTTTTGACTGTTCCATTCCCATTCTTAATATATTGTTCCCTTCCTTAACTGCTACATGCTTTGTTGATATCTCCGTGATTAGTTACCACTTGTCGATTATTGTTTTCTTTGTTAAAAGTATTGGATATCACGTAGTTACATTATTTCATATTATTGGTTTGAGCTGGTATCAGTATTTATTAGTATACTTTGGATTAGTTTCGCAGAGTAGTATAATTTGAGTGAAGTTTCATAATTGTACAGCTTTCCGTTGCTTTAGTTTAAGGTTTAAATATTGTGGAGAGTTTTGAGTTAAATTGTGACATTCATGTTCTTATTATGTGATTGGTATTGATATGGTGGGATCGGGTTGCACGCCGCAACAGGAGGAATAAAGGTGATATATTGAGGAGGAATAAGGGTGAAATATTATTATATGGTGGGATCGGGTTGCGTGCCGCAACAGGAGTAATAAGGGTGGTATGTTGAGGAGAAATAAGGGTGAATTACTATAGTACGGGGGATCGGGTTGCACGCCGCAACAGGAGGAATAAGGGTGGTTTGATATGGAGTAATGAGGGTGAATGTTCATATTAATATTGATTATATGGTGGTATCGGGATGCGCGCCGCATCAGTTTATGTGATTATGTATTTTTACGCTACTGTGTAAGTTATTATGTAGTTTTGTATCTCACTTAAGAATTGGTTATAGCTGGGTACTGATAAGATAGTTGAGTTATGTATTCATTTCTTGCAAGTTACTGTTTTATTTTGTTCCGTACTTCTTTCCGCTTTATTTCATACTGTATACAGGTTATATTGTGATTGCCCCGCCGTAGCCTCGTCACTACCTCGCCGAGGTTAGGCTCGGAACTTACCATTACATGGGGTCGGTAGTACTGATACTGCACTCTACACTTTTTGTGCAGATTTCGGAGCAGGCAGTGGCTGATTAAGAGATTGGCTGCAGATTCACAGTTTGGAGACCCAAGGTAGTCCTGTTGGCGTCCGCAGGCCCTGGCGTCCCCTTCTATATTTCTACATTTATGTTTTCTCTCTTTTCTAAACAGTTGTAATTTCCTTCAGACCAATATTTGTAGAAAATTCTAGTATGTTCGTGAGTTGTGACAGTGGATTCTGGGTAATGATAGCGATAATAATTGTAATAGTTCATATACAATGAGACTCTTTACTTACTTCCGCAATTATTTCTACTTGTTTGAGTTTATTTACTCGTAATCTTTGAAATGTAAAGGAAATTGATTAATAACACTCTAACGTTTGTCTTGCCTAGCAAGTGTGATGTTAGGCACCATAACGGTACCGAAGGTGGGAATTCTGAATCGTAATAGATATCATTTAAATTATTAAAAGCAACGTGATTTAATTGTGGTTAAAATTGAAGTGACATCAAAAATTTTGAGCAAACTGCAATCCAATTGTTCAACATGTTAGTAAATGCCAAACGTTAGAACATGTTGGTTGTCAATAAATCATTATGTATGTATATATTGATTTGTCATTGTGTAATTTTAGATTGGTAGAAGTTGATGTTGATGTAAGAAGTACTTATGTTAAGATATTAATAGAATAATTTTTATAATTTAAATTAAGATACTACTAAATTTATTTTTATTAGTTATTACTCCATATAATATTATTCCATCTGTTTCGATTTAGATGAGGTAGTTTAACTTGACACGAAGTTTAAGAATGAAAAAAAAAAGACTTTTGAAACTTGTGCTTCTAAAAAAGCTTAAAGGATAAAAGTTTTATAGGGCCATGATATTTGTATGACTATAAGAGTTTTACGGGTAAAGTAGATAAAATAAAAAGTTTAAAGTTAATTTATTTTCAAATATAGAAATGCGATATTTTCTTGAACGGACTGATAAAAAAGATACTTTATGTAAATTGAAAAGGAAGGAGTACTTTGAATCATATTATATTTTTGTTTGTTGTAGTACCGACTATATGTGGGGCTACAATATTGAAGTTTATGCAGTAGTTATTCATATGATTTGTCTTTTTTTAGTTTATAAAATTTAGGATGATCTTAATATTATCCGCATCGTGGATACTAATACTAGTATAGTATATATACATAAGAAAAGATCTTTTTACCTAGTTAAACTGTCAAAATATAAATGATACCCCTTGAATACGTATGGATCCGCCATTGATGATTGCTCAAGTACCTATACGTAGTAAACTCAATTCAAAACTCTTTTTCAAATCAAGATTCCTTCTGGAAAAAAAGAAAAAAGAGATATTTGAATTTGACCTAAGTGAAACTACAACATTAAAGCTCCTTTCGACGCATTTGAAGTAGGGGCATATGAACCCGCTTTGTAAAAAAGTAACACTATATATATATATATAAAGTAACAATATATATATATATATATATATATATATATATATATTAGTATATATATATATATATATATATATATATTATATATATATATATATATATTAACTTTCTCTGAAGACATTCTATTACAAAATAAAATATGAACCCACTTGGTTCAAAGTAAGTATCTAGCCCGATAGTGAAGAGGGTTCTAATTTTCTAAGGGGTCATGAGAAACTTTGCAGCAACATAATGGATCTTACTACTCTTTTCCTATTTAGATACAGTAATTTCTTCTATTTAGATTGCGACTAGATTTTTATTACTTTCTTCTTGGTTAATTAATTTGTGTTGAGCCATTAAAATTCTATTCCATTTACTTTTTTTATCAACTTCCCATCAATTTGTGTTCACATATTATTCTTAGTGACTTAAATTGCTTTTTGCCAATTAATCTATATTTTAATTTAGTTACAAAGAAAGTATCATGATGTTAATTACATTTTAGTATAGTTTAATTCTTGTTTGTGATGCTTTAATTTTAAGTATATATATTAAATTAAATTTATATTTTTAATTTGATAATCAAATTGTAAAATTTAATGAAAAGATTTTACTCTCTAGTAACTTCCTAAGTTGTCACAATCAAGTTCATTCTCTCAAATTGCTCCTCTTTTAGAAGAAATTCTGAACCAATTAGAATAACAACCCCATTAGAATTCTATTTCGTTTCTTCTATTTAGATTGCGTCTAGATTTTTATTGCTCTCTTCTTAGTTAATTAATTTATGTTGAGCCATTAGAATTCTATTCCATTTACTTTTCTTTTTTTATCAACTTCCCATCAATTTCTGTTCACATATTATTCTTAGTGACTTAAATTTCCTTTTGCCAATTAATCTATATTTTAATTTAGTTACAAGGAAAGTATCATGATGTTAGTTACATATGAGTATAGTTTAATTCTGATGCTTTAATTTTAAGTATATTTATTAAATTAAATTTATATTTTTAATTTGATAATCAAATTGTAAAATTTAATGAAAAGATTTTACTCTCTAGTATCTTCCAAGTTGTCACAATCAAGTTCATTCTCTCAAATTGCTCATCTTTTAGAAGAAATTCTGAACCAATTAGAATAACAACCCCATTCCTCTAGAAAACAAAGGCAAAGAGTAGATCTGAATTTCTTAAAGACTGATCCAAAGAAAGAATATTCATTAGGGACTATTATCCAAGTGAGCTCAACGAGATTAGAAGAGCATACCTCAGAAAAAAGTCCTTACTAATGTGACGACCCAAAGGGTCATCACCTGCTTTCACTTTCATTCCGTGCTTCCGAGGCTTTGAAAACCTCACTTTTACTTGCCTCGATTTGTGTGCGCAGTCCGGACGCGTAGCCGGAAATCTTAATTATGAATTCTGTGTAAAAATTAATGAATTTTGATATTAATATGATTAAAATTAACTTTGGTCAATATTTTGAGTAAACGGACCCGGACCCGTGATTTGACGGTCCCGGAGGGTCCGTAGAAAATTATGAGGGACATATGCCCGGAGTCGAATTCGGAGGTCGAGAGCCCGAGCAATGAATTTTTCTGTGAAATTATTTTTCTGAAATTGATATGGAAATTTAAAAAGGAAATTGATTAGAACGTGTTGGTATCGGGCCCGTATTTTGGTTCCGGCGCCCGGTACGGGTCTTATATGTGGTTTAAGCGCTTTCTGTGAAATTTGGTTGAAATCGGACGTCATTTGACGTGTTTCGGACCTAAATATCAAAAAATAAAAGTTTATGAAGTTTGATGAAAAAGTGATGATTTTGAGGTTTGATTCCTCGTTTTTGATGTTATGTTGGCGATTTGATCGCATGGTTAAGTTCGTAGGATGTTGTTGAGTTAGTGCATGTGATTGGTTAGGAGCCCCGAGGGCTCGGGAGTGTTTCGGAGGTGTTTCGGAGTGATTTCGAACTTAGAAAAGTTGCAGAAAATCTGCATCAGGTGCTCAGGTCTTCTCTTCTTCGCGTTCGCGACGCCTTGTTCGCGTTCGCGAAGCCTCGAGCGAGTCCTTCTTCGCGTTCGCCATGGCTGGACCGCGTTCGCGTAGGGTCCCAGCCTTATCTCATCGCGTTCGCGTATAGGTCAACGCGTTCGCGTAGACCAATCCCCTGGACCCCCCAGTCCTTCTCTTCGCGTTCGCGTCCTTCTCATCGCGAACGCGATAGTCTGTTAAGCCAACCCTTCGCGAACGCGACCTTGATTCCGCGAACACGAAGGGCAAATTCACCCAGTTATTTAAAATGCCCAAAACAGAACAATAACGGGAAATTTTCACCAAATACACGAACCCTTTCTTCTCCAAAGCTTCTAGGCGATTTTTAGAGCATCTCTTCACCAAAGCTTCTTGAGTAAGTATTGTTTAACTTGTTTTCTTCATTTTCCATTACTATTTATCAAATTCCTAAGCTCAAATCATGTGATTTAGGGTAGAAATTGGGGGAAATGGGTAGAGTTAAGGCTTTTCAATCTTCTCTGATTTAGACCTCGTTTTGGGGTCGAATTTGAAAACAAATTGTATATCTGGGCTCGTGGGGGAATGGGTGATGTGAATTGGTTCGAACCTCGGGTTTTGACCAAGCGGGCCCGGGGTCGATTTTTGGAATTTTGGGAAGAAAGCTTAGAAAACTATATTTAGGCATTGGGTTTGATTTGTTTAGGTTATATTAATGTTGTAAAGTCGTTATTTCATAGATTTGATTGAGTTGGAGCCGAATTCGAGAGGGAAGGCGATCGTTGTAGATTGATTTAGCTGTGGAAGTTGAGGTAAGTGTTTGGTCTAACTTTGGCTTGAGAGAATAGGAGTAGAGTCTTACTTGCTAATTGCTTTTTGTCGAGTACGGTGTATAGGCATGGTGACGAGTATCTATACACTGGCGTCGAGCATGACCGTGAGTCCTGAATTGCTATATTATCGAATTCTTAATTGTCGTTTATGAGGACTTGGTTGGAAATCTTTAACACTGAGCCAGTAATTGTTGAGACTGAGTATTGACTTAATTGTGTTAAGTAGAAATTGAGTAAGTTTGGTTATAGTTGGATCTCCCTTGCCGGGATAGTTTATTATATTATCTTGTTCCCTTGCCGGAATAGTTTATTATATTATCTTGTTCCCTTGCCGGGATAGTTTATTATATTATCTTGTTCCCTTGCGGCGATAATTTATTATATTATCTTGTTCCCTTGCCGGGATAGTTTATTATAACATCTTTCTCCCTTGCCGGGATTATTTTGTGTATTGTGTTGAAAGAAATGGGATTGTGTGGCACGCTGACCACGAGATATTATGAAATGGGAGCGAGTGGTACGCCTACCACGTGATACTATGAAATGGGAGTGAGTGGTGTGATACTATGAAATGGGAGCGAGTGGTACGCCTACCACGTGATATTATGAAATGGGAGCGAGTGGTACGCCTACCACGTGATATTATGAAATGGGAGCGAGTGGTACGCCTACCACGTGATATTATGAAATGGGAGCGAGTGGTACGCCTACCA
>NW_017671295.1:65592-74005 GCF_001879085.1 Nicotiana attenuata | reverse complement strand
AGCCCGAGCCCCGAGCAGCAGCCCTAGAGGTGGAGCCTCAGATTGGTTATGACGAGGAGATCCCAGCTCCAACAGCTCCGGTGGCCCCAGCGCAGGTCCCAGAGGGGTTCATAGCCACCCCAGTTCTTCAGGACGCTTTGGTTAGATTGGTAGGCTTTGTGGAGAACGTCATTCGAGCGGGTTTGCTTCTAGGAGTTCAGCCAGCGATGGCAGGTCAGCCGGGTACAGTGGCTCAGGCCGGGAGTGAGATCACTTTTCAGGAGGCGGCCGATGTGGGCCGTAGAGTTGAGAGGGTTTTGCCATAGGGAGGTGGTCATGGGTCGGATAAGAGGCCACGTTGTGCAGGCAGATTCAGTGGTACCTCGTCTGGAGGTAGAGGTTCTTATGGTAGAGGCCTTCCTCCTAGGCCCTTTCAGTCAGCTCTCCAGGTCGCTCATGGTAGTTCAGGTGGTCATTCAGGTCGACAGGGTCAGCCTTAGTTTCCTCAGTTGCAGCGTTCGTGTAGATGTTATGAATGTGGTGAGTATGGTCACAACAGGAGGGTTTGCCCGAGGTTGAGGGGTGCTCAGCCATAGCAGACGAGGTCTTGCCATGCTTGTGGCGATCCGAGGCACATTGTCAGATTTTGCCCTTGAGCTTTGAGCAGCTCTCAGTATCAGAGTTCTCGTACTAGGATTCGGGCACCAGAGGTTCCTCAGCCTGCCCAGCCAGTTAGAGGCGGTGGCAGAGGTGTTAGAGGTGGAGGTAGAGGTCATAGAGGTGGAGTTCATGTGGCCAGAGGTAGAGGCCAGCCAGCAGCCAGGCCAGAGGCTGAGTCTTCAGATGTAGACATTACAGGTACCATTCAGATTCGTATTAGAGATGCTTCAGTGCTATTTGACCTTGGGTCTACGTATTCGTACGTGTCGTCCTATTTTTGTACCGTACTTGGTCATGCCTAGTGATGCTTTGAGTACTCCTGTTCATGTATCTACATCGGTGGGTGATTCTATAGTGGTCGACCGAGTGCATCGTTCCTGTGTGGTAGTGTTTGAGGGTCTTGAGACCCGTGTTAATTTATTGCTCTTGGACATGGTGGATTTCGACGTTATATTAGGGATGGATTGGTTGTCCCCATATCATGCTATCTTGGATTGTCACGCCAAGACCGTGACCTTGGCTTTACCAGATTTCCCCCTTTTGGAGTAGCGAGGGACCCCAGGTCATGCCACTTGCAGTGTTATCTCATATGTGAAGGCTCGACACATGGTCGAGAAGGGGTGTTTAGCTTATCTGGCGTATGTTCGCGATTCCAGCGCAGAGGTCCCTTCTATTGATTCTATTCCTATTGTTCGGGAGTTCCCCGAGATTTTCCCTTCAGACCTGTCGGGTATGCCGCCCGACAGGGATATCGATTTTTGTATTGATCTGGCTCCGGGCACATAGCCCATTTCCATTCCGCCGTATCGCATGGCCCCGCCAGACTTGAAAGAGCTAAAGGATCAGTTGCAGGATTTGCTTGAGAAGGGTTTCATTAGACCCAGCGTTTCACCTTGGGGCACACCAATGTAATTTGTCAAGGAGAAGGACGGATCGATGAAGACGTGCATAGATTACCAGCAATTCAACAAAGTGACGATAAAGAACAAGTATCCACTGCCGAGGATTGACGATTTGTTCGACCAGCTTCAGGGTGCGAAGGTGTTTTCAACGATAGACTTGAGATCTGGCTACCATCAGTTGAGGATTAGGGCATCCGATGTCCCTAAGACAGCATTCCGCACTCGATATGGGCATTATGAGTTCCTGATCATGTCATTTGGGTTGACCAATGCCCCAGCAACATTTATGGAGTTGATGAACCGAGTGTTCAGGCCTTATTTGGACTTGTTCGTGATAGTCTTTATTGATGATATTCTGGTATACTCCCGCAGCCAGGAGGAGCACGAGCAGCATCTCAGAGTAGTTCTTCAGACTCTGAAGGATAGTCAGTTATATGCTAAGTTCTCGAAGTATGAGTTCTGGTTGAGTTCGGTTGCATTTCTGGGTCACGTTGTATCATCAGAGGGTATTCAGGTGGACTCGAAGAAGATTGAGGCAGTCAAGAACTGGCCTCGACCAGCATCAGCTACAGAGATTCGGAGTTTCCTGGGGTTAGCAGGCTACTACCGTCGGTTCGTGGAGGGGTTTTCATCTATTGCAGCCCCGATGGCCAGATTGACCCAGAAGGGTGCCCAATTTAGATGGTCAGATGATTGTGAGGTGAGCTTCCAGAAGCTCAAGGCAGCTCTGACTACGGCATCGGTATTGGTTTTGCCCACAGGTCCAGGGCCTTATACAGTCTATTGTGATGCTTCCCGTATTGGGCTTGGTGCAGTATTGATGCAGGATGGTAGAGTTATTGCCTATGCTTCGAGGCAGTTGAAGATCCACGAGAAGAATTATCCGGTTCATGATCTAGAGTTGGCAGCCATTGTTCATGCTTTGAAGACTTGGAGGCATTACCTATATGGTGTGACGTGTGAGGTGTACACTGATCACAAGAGTCTTCAGTACTTGTTCAAGCAAAAGGAGTTGAATTTGAGGCAGAGGAGATGGTTGGAGTTATTGAAAGACTATGATGTGACTATCTTGTATCACCCGGGAAAGGCCAATGTGGTGGCTGATGCATTGAGTAGGAAGTCCGCCAGCATGGGTAGTCTTGCTTATATTCCGGCCAGCCAGAGGTCGCTTGCTTTGGATGTTCAGGCTTTGGCCAATCGATTTGTGAGGTTGGATATCTCTGAGCCTAGCCGAGTGTTAGCTTGAACGGTTGCTCGTTCTTCATTATTGGAGCGTATCCGTGATCGGCAGTTTGATGATCCCCATTTGTGTGTCGTGAGAGACACGGTGCAGCGTGGAGGTGCCAAGAAGGTGACCTTAGATGATGATGGTGTTTTAAGATTGCAGGGGCGAGTTCGTGTGCCCAATGTTGATAGGATTCGAGAGTTGATCTTAGCGGAGGCCCATAGTTCTCAGTATTCTATTCACCCAGGCGCCGCGAAGATGTATCACGATATGAGGCAGCATTATTGGTGGCGTAGGATGAAGAAGGATATTGCTGCATATGTGGCTCGATGTTTGAACTGTCAGCAGGTTAAGTATGAGATCCGCTAGCGGCTTATGTAGTGGTCGGCCTTATAAAGCTCGCTAAGCCTCGCTTCCCTCTCCCCTTCACTTATTAATTAAGTGGAAAATAGTCGTCGGCATTCTATAAGCGACTTGACTATCAAAGGCCTGGTGGATTGTTTCAGAAAATTGAGCTTCCCGAGTGGAAGTGGGAGAGGATTACTATGGATTTTGTTACCGGACTCCCGTTGACCCGGAAGAAGTTTGATGCGNTATTGATATTATTGAATTAATTATGCCTAGATACCATTGTTTCGGAATCGGATTGTAGAGGAAAGGCGGTATTTGAGGATTGATTGCTATTCTTTGGACCGAGGTAAGTGTTTGATCTAACTTTGGCTTGAAGGAATAGGATTAGAGTGTTATTATTTGCTAATTGCTAAATGATCGAGTACGGTGTATAGGCATGGTGACGAGTATCTATACACCGGTGTCTAGCATGACCGTGGGTCCTTGTATGTACTTATCCTGATATTGTTATGACTCTTCCATGTTAATTGATGAATTCTATGCAATGTGAAGAGTATGAGGACTAATTATGAATTGTAAATTCTTTGGAGCGTTGGCTCGAACGATAAAAAGACTATTGAGTAAGCAATGAAAGAAATAGAAAGTGATATGATTAATCCCTTGCCGGCATGGTTTGAGTATATTGATTACCTCCCTTGCCGGGATTTAGCTGTTAATTGTGTAATTCCCTTGCCGGGACATTTCTTATTATTTGTTTATCCCCTCGCCCATTTGGTTGTGATTACTATTTGGGTGAGGAAGAGTGATAATGCATGAAGGGTCATTCCGTGCCATGCTTTGATTATATTTGCACGAAGGGTCATTTCGTGCCATGTTTTGAATATTTATGCACGAAGGGACATTCCGTGCTCTGATTTGATTATATTTGCACGAAGGATCATTCGGTGCCATGATATGAGAGTTACGTGAGGGAAAGCACGAAGGGTGATGCCGTGCATTTTATTTGATTGCTTTTGGTGAGAATGAGAGTAAAAGCACGAGGTTGATGCCGTGAACCTGTTGATTTTTTCCTGCTCTCATTAATTATTGTTATTGCCCTGTTTCTTACTTAAATTGCTGATTTTATATCCGGACTGTACTTTCCCCCATAGTATGCTCCCCTCCCTCTTAACTATTTAATTTCTGTATTCTTTCCTTGTATTGCATATATATACATTGAACTGCACAGGTTGATTTGGTAGCCCTGTCGCTCGCTCTTTATTATTGGAGCGTATCCGTGATCGGCAGTTTGATGATCCCCCATTTGTGTGTCCTGAGAGACACGGTGCAGCATGGAGGTGCCACGAAGGTGACCTTAGATGATGATGGTGTTTTGAGATTGCAGGGGCGAGTTTGTGTGCCCAATGTCGATGGGATTCGAGAGTTGATCTTAGCGGAGGCCCATAGTTCTCGGTATTCTATTCACCCGGGCGCCGCGAAGATGTATCAGGACTTGCGGCAGCTTTAGTGGTGGCGTAGGATGAAGAAAGATATTGTTGCATATGTGGCTCGATGTTTGAACTGTCAGCAGGTTAAGTATGAGCATCAGAGGCCTGGTGGTTTGTTCCAGAGGATTGAGCTTCCCGAGTGGAAGTGGGAGAGGATTACCATGGATTTCGTTACTGGACTCCCGTTGACCCGGAAGAAGTTTGATGCGATTTGGGTCATTGTTGATAGGCTGACCAAGTCAGTGCATTTTGTTCCTGTTGCAACTACTTATTCATTCGAGAGGTTAGCTGAGATCTACATCGGAGAGATTGTTCGCCTTCATGGGGTGCCGGTATCTATCACTTTGGACCGTGGTACGCAGTTTACCTCGCGCTTCTGGAGAGCAGTTCAGCGAGAGTTGGGCACCCAGGTTGAGTTGAGCGCAGGATTCCATCCTCAGACGGACGGACAGTCCGAGCGGACCATTCAGATATTGGAGGACATCCTCCGAGCTTGTGTTATTGACTTTGGAGGATCGTGGGATCAGTTCTTGCCTTTAGCGGCGTTTGCCTACAACAACAGCTACCAGTCCAGCATTTAGATGGCTCCTTACGAGGCATTGTATGGTAGACGATGTCGGTCTCCGGTTGGGTGGTTTGAGCCGGGAGAGGCTTGGTTATTGGGTACAGATTTAGTTCAGGAGGCCTTAGATAAGGTCAAGATCATTCAGGATAGGCTTCGTTCGGCTCAGTCGCGGCAAAAGAGTTATGCAGATCGTAAGGCTCGAGATGTAGCTTTCATGGTTGGTGAGCGAGTATTGCTCCGAGTGTCGCCTATGAAGGGCGTGATGAGATTTGGGAAGAAGGGCAAGCTTAGCCCTAGGTTCATTGGCCCATTTGAGATTCTCGACCGTGTGGGAGAGGTGGCTTATAGGCTTGCCTTGCCGCCTAGCTTGTCAGCCGTGCATCCAGTTTTTCATGTGTCCATGCTTCGGAGGTATCAGGCGATCCAGCCCGCGTGTTAGATTTCAGCACTGTCCAGTTGGACAAGGATCTGTCTTATGAGGAGGAGCCGGTAGCTATCCTAGAGCGGCAGGTTCGACAGTTGAGGTCGAAGAGTTTTCCTTCAGTGCGTGTCCAGTGGAGAGGTCAGCCTCCTGAGGCATCGACCTGGGAGTCCGAGTCTGATATGCGGAGCCGTTATCCTCATCTATTTCCCGACTCAAGTACTTCTTTCTTTTGTCCGTTCGAGGACGAATGGTTGTTTTAGAGGTGGAGAATGTGACGACCCAAAGGTTCATCACCTGTTTTCTCTTTCATTCCGTGCTTCCGAGGCCTTGAAAACCTCACTTTTACTTGCCTCGATTTGCGTGCACAGTCCGGGCGCGTAGCCGGAAAGCTTAAATATGAATTCTGTGTAAAAATTGATGAATTTTGATATTAATATGATTAAAGTTGACTTTGGTCAACATTTTGAGTAAACGGACCCGGACCCGTGATTTGACGGTCCCGGAGGGTCCGTAGAAAAATATGAAACTCGGGCATATGCCCGGAGTCGAATTCCGAGGTCGAGAGCCCGAGAAATGAATTTTTCTGTGAAATTATATTTCTGAAATTAATATGGAAATTTGAAAAGGAAATTGATTAGAACGTGTTGGTATCGGGCCCGTATTTTGGTTCCGGCGCCCGGTACAGGTCTTATATGTGGTTTAAGCGCTTTCTGTGAAATTTGGTTGAAGTCGGACGTCATTTGACGTGTTTCGGACCTAAATATCTAAAAATGAAAGTTTATGAAGTTTGATGAAAAAGTGATGATTTTGAGGTTTGATTCCTCATTTTCGATGTTATGTTGGCGATTTGATCGCATGGTTAAGTTCGTAGGATGTTGTTGAGTTAGTGCATGTGATTGGTTAGGAGCCCCGAGGGCTCGGGAGTGTTTCGGAGTGATTTCGAACTTAGAAAAGTTGCAGAAAATCTACATCAGGTGCTCAGGTCTTCTCTTCTTCGCGTTCGCGACGCCTTGTTCGCGTTCGCGAAGCCTCGAGCGAGTCCTTCTTCGCGTTCGCCATGGCTGGACCGCGTTCGCGTAGGGTCCCAGCCTTATCTCATCGCGTTCGCGTAGACCAATCCCCTGGACCCCCCAGTCCTTCTCTTCGCGTTCGCGTCCTTCTCATCGCGAACGCGATAGTCTGTTAAGCCAACCCTTCGCGAACGCGACCTTGATACCGCGAACGCGAAGGGCAAATTCACCCAGTTATTTAAAATGCCCAAAACAGAACAATGACGGGAAATTTTCACCAAATACACGAACCCTTTCTTCTCCAAAGCTTCTAGGCGATTTTAAGCATCTCTTCACCAAAGCTTCTTGAGTAAGTATTGTTTAACTTGTTTTCTTCATTTTTCATTACTATTTATCAAATTCCTAAGCTCAAATCATGTGATTTAGGGTAGAAATTGGGGAAAATGGGTAGAGTTAGGGCTTTTCAATCTTCTTTGATTTAGACCTCGTTTTGGGGTCGAATTTGAAAACAAATTGTATATCCGAGCTCGGGGGGTCATGGGTGATGTGAAATTGGTTCGAACCTCGGATTTTGACCAAGCGGGCCCGGGGTCGATTTTTGGAATTTTGGGAAGAAAGCTTAGAAAACTATATTTAGGCATTGGGTTTGATTTGTTTAGCTTATATTAATATTGTAAAGTCGTTATTTCATAGATTTGATTGAGTTGGAGCCGAATTCGAGAGGGAAGGCGGTCGTTGTGGATTGATTTAGCTGTGGAAGTTGAGGTAAGTGCTTGGTCTAACTTTGGCTTGAGGGAATAGGAGTAGAGTCTTACTTGCTAATTGCTATTTGTCGAGTACGGTGTATAGGCATGGTGACGAGTATCTATACACTGGTGTCGAGCATGACCGTGAGTCCTGAATTGCTATATTATCGAATTCTTAATTGTGGTTTATGAGGACTTGGTTGGAAATCTTTAACACTGAGCCAGTAATTGTTGAGACTGAGTATTGATTTAATTGTGTTAAGTAGAAATTGAGTAAGTTTGGTTATAATTGGATCTCCCTTGCCGGGATAGTTTATTATATTATCTTGTTCCCTTGCCGGAATAGTTTATTATATTATCTTGTTCCCTTGCCGGGATAGTTTATTATATTATCTTGTTCCCTTGCCGGGATAGTTTATTATATTATCTTGTTCCCTTGCCGGGATAGTTTATTATAACATCTTTCTCCCTTGCCGGGATTATTTTGTGTATTGTGTTGAAAGAAATGGGATCGTGTGGCACGCCGACTACGAGATATTATGAAATGGGAGCGAGTGGTATGCCTACCACGTGATACTATGAAATGGGAGCGAGTGGTATGCCAACCACGTGATACTGTGAAATGGGAGCGAGTGGTACGCCTACCACGTGATATTATGAAATGGGAGCGAGTGGTACGCCTACCACGTGATATTATGAAATGGGATCGAGTTGCACGCCTGCAACGAGAGGAAATTGAAACAAGTGAAAGTGGTTTGTTTTCCCTTATTCTGTGTTAGAAGAAATCAGATGTTATTTCTTTTGTTATTCCTGATATTCCGTTTTATCTGCTACCCCATAAGCATGTTCCCCTCCCAGTTTTAATTGTTTACTTTTCGCTATTATTTTGTTGTACTTGTATATATATATCTGCACAGGTTTATCTGGTAGTCTGGTCTAGCCTCGTCACTACTTCGCCGGGGTTAGGCCAGGCACTTACCAGCACATGGGGTCGGTTGTGCTGATGCTACACTCTGTGCATCTTTTTGCACAGATCCAGGTGTTGGAGCAGCATTTGAGTAGCA
>NW_017671295.1:0-63593 GCF_001879085.1 Nicotiana attenuata | reverse complement strand
ATATATATATATATATATATATATATATATATATATATATATATATATATATATATATATATATGACATGTCTTCTTCTTCTTCTTCTTCTTCAAGTTTCAATTTGAAATTCAGTCAAAATCAAGTCTAATCTTCACGAAACACCCTCAAAATATAAATATAAACTCCAAACAATATTCCTAATTGTTTGCAACAACACCCAATCCAAACAAAATATTTTTTGAAAACCCAAATTCGAATTCAAAGCTTCAAAGCTTTTTAATGGCTGTCAATGGTGGAATTGCTGCTCTCTTTTCCTTTGCTTTACATTACTGGAATTAGGGATTGAGAGAGAGAGAGACGTAGAGAGAATTCCCAATTGTTTGCAACAATACCTAATTCAAACAAATAATATTTTTTGAAAACCCAAATTCGAATTCAAAGCTTTTTAATGGCTGTCAATGGTGGAATTGTTGCTCTCTTTTTCTTTGCTCTAAATTACTGAAATTAGGGATTGAGAGACGTAGAGAGAGAGAGAGAGAGAGAGAGAGAGAGAGAGAGAGAGAGAGCGCATGCAGGAGAGAGAAAAAGGATAGAAAATAATTGATTCCTAATATAAATGGATACTCATTTAATTCCTAGAGTGTATATAATTGGTAAATTTGTATATAGAAGGTAATTAAATTGAAACTTGAGCAAGGTGGGTAATAAAGTTCCAATAGTGTATAGGTATGTAAAAATCCCAAAAAGTTTTGAGTGGGCTATTAATTTGGCCCAAATGACATTTTGTGTAGATTTCCCTAAAAAATGGCATGATGTAAGTTGCATGAAAAAGAAGGCGTGGACGGCAGGATTCGAACCTGCGCGGGCAAAGCCCACATGATTTCTAGTCATGCCCGATAACCACTCCGGCACGTCCACCAGGTGTTATTCATTGAGGTTCTAAAGAATATTCATAAACGTTATAATATTTACACGGGAACTCCAATTTGGGATTACTATGAGAAATACTGAGCTAAAAAGTAGTACAGTAAAGTGAAATGAAAAGACTGGTTTAGTCTTCTAATTGTTGATATTGTTGAGATATATACTATTAATCATGAATTTTGGTTTGGATATAGTATTTATTATGGAACAATTGTTTATTTAATTTTAATAAGGTTTTAAATAGATCATATATTCATTTGTGTCTTTTACTTATATAGTAGATGATTTAGTGTATAGAGTTTAGCTTGTACACAGAAGATTAAATCATCGGTTCTTATACGTATAAAGATCATGTTCACAATCTAATAATGGAATTGGACAAACCGTCATGAATGATCGTAGCACAAGATTAAATATAATTTATCTTGATTATGGGAATGGTTTAATTCCGACTTCTTGTGCTAGTACATTTTGTATGTATTTAACGGACCAAGTAGAGATAAGTATTTTATACTGACTTAATAAAATAAATTCTCTAGCCGTTAAATGTACCTACACTTTTAATCTTGATATAATTATTATTAATTTCTATATTTATTATTGTTTTGATTTATTAAAAGGCAAGATCCTTTCGTGGGTCAATATACCTGGTAAATTGGATAATAATAATATACATTGGCAAAGTAATAGTTAGTTGATGAATCCATGTCTCGGTCTAGAGATTGATGATACATCTATATGAAAGCTTATTAGTTTTCATGTGTAAACCCTGCAGGTGGATTTTGTATCTGTCACATGAAATAAGTTAAGCGAAAGTCTAAAGGAAATAATCAATGAATTAAATTGTCAGTAATTTAATTTATTCGATTAATATCTGAATCTTAACATGGGGAGTTAAATAAGGTTTAATGGAAGAATTTCGAAATTGAATTGAGGAGTACAGTTACGAATTTTTAGTGGAATAGTTCGTAATTTATTATGGTAGTATTAATTCGGATATTTCGAATTAAGTCCATAATAGGAAACCTTGTTAATTAAATATTGTGGTCCCTGCTGCGACCGAATAATTAGGAATTAATGGAATTATATTTCTTGGTGGAAAAGGAAGACCCAACAGGTTTAGGAAAATGTTTTAAACCCTAAAACCTGTGGCTATATAAAGATGTCTTATTCCATATGGAGAGAGGAGTTTAGGAGTTTTTTTTTACTACACGGTCCTAGATTCCGGCCGTTATTCGGGTCACACAGCAGAAGACCGTGGAACTGGAGGATGATGTCGTGGACGGTTTTTGCTCATGCTTGAAGGTATTTTGGCGATTGCAGTCACGCTTCAAGAAATAAGTATCGATTTTATGTTTGATTAAAATCTGTAATTATGTGTTGTCTATATTACATGCAAGTGATCCTGGCTATTTACTTCCGTTGTTCAGATCTGTTATCCATCAATTGATATCAGAGCCTACTTGCATCTAAATAGATGATATATATGAAATATATGTATGTCATCAGTGAAGATCTAGATTAAATTTGAGAAAACCGGGATGAGATTGCTGTGGCAGCGGACGTGGTTTTAACTTTTAACCCACTGGTTTTAAAACGCCAATGATGCTTTCTTTTTCTGTGTTTTTGAGTTTAAGATTCGTCCAATTAATTGAAAAGCTATTTTTGAAACCTTTAATGGCGGCTGCTATTTTTTGTTGAGTGAAGAAGATTCTATATTCTTTTAAGTGTTATGTTGTGATTGGGAAGTATGAATCATAACTCAACAAAAAGAGTAAAGGGATAGGTCTTCGCCGGATTTTTCGTTGAGGTGGCGGATGGGCAAGAAATTATTTTAGGTTTCAAGGTCCATGATTGATAACACTGTGTGATAATAATAATTGGTTGATTATTGCACTTTTCATTGATTCGGTAATCTCGATTCTCGAATTACATCTCGTGATTTTGAATTCACAATAAGTGTACAAGTGGGCTTGTAATCAAAGTTTTTAATTATCACTGTGCAATCAAAGCTTCTGTAAAATTGAAACCTAATGATTTCTACCTTAGTTGGGCGTTACGCCATGGCCCAAAACGAAGGAAGTTAGAGTCCATATGTTTCTATTTTGATTGAGCATAGGATCTTGATCTTTGTTCCACTGAATGGTTAGATCGAGTGCTGGATTGTATCCTTAAAAGAATACAATTATATGGTCCTTTTCCTTTTATTAGTGTAAAGGTTTTAATTTAAGAATTTATGATTAACGATTATAAATAGTTGTTACTAAACCGATCTATTTATTTGGAATCATTGAAATTCTTAAAGCTCTACACATGCGATATAATATCATGCAAGGATTAAAAATTTACGATTAATAAATAGGTACTACTAAAGTGATTTATTTATTTGAAATCATTGAAATTTTTTAATCGATTTATATATGGATGATTATACCAACATATGGGTTGAGAATTATAATTAATAAATAGGATCCACAAAAGTGGTCTATTTATTTGAGTCATGAATAAATGTACTCAATGTACCATGTGAAAATCAATTGTCCTTGATAAGTTTACTCTAGTAATAGAGTTTTCATCTACCCAATAGAGGTTTATCTCTTGATACTAGTGACGTTACATTTATTCATGAGAAGAGATATTAAGGAGTTCATCCAAAAGAATGAAAAGTAATATCTTGGATTCTCATGTATATAAAAAGGGAAGACAATTTGATGTAAGAGGCGATTTTATATAGTTTACACCAAAGGAAAGACATAATGCATGTCTTGTGCTCATGGAATAATTATAAGGAGAAAGAAAGTATGATCATATTTCTTTTAATTCATGAAAATACCTAAAACGATTATCCGCCTAATTTGGTCATAGATTTGGAGGTCATGATTTTGACGAACTCCAATTGACCTTAAATTTGGTCGGTCCATCGAAAACGACTTGGTGTGAAACACTCACTGCTATGCAGTGAATCACGTTATTTTCTGGTGTTTCGAGGTCTTTAGATGGGGTTTTAATCAGTTTATTGGATTAAATAAGCTTTAAATATGAAAAATCATTCTTTATATATCAATTTTATTTGTGTTAAATCTGGAACATGATTACACATGATAATTTAACTTAATATGAAATATAGAAAGAATGTAAATCACATTGGTTGAATCTTAAATTCGCCTAAAAAGACTTATTCGAATTTGGTCTAGTTTTGGTGATCATCATCTCCAATTGACTTGAAATTTGGTGGATTCATCGGAAACGACCTGATAAGAAATACTTACTGCTATGCAGTGAATTATGTCGTATTTCGGTAGTTCAGGGTCATTTAGATGGGATTTTTTGGCAGTTTGCGGGATTAAAGTGTGATTTAGATATGAAAAATTATTTCTTTTATGTCATTCTTATTTTGTTAAATCTGAAATATGATGACGCATGTTTATTTTACACGAACCGATATATGGTTGGAATGTATGCCATGTTTTAAATTCCTAAAAATACTTAAATGGTAGCTTTTCAAATTTGGTTGTTGTTTTGAAGATCATGACTTTTATGATCACCAATTGGCCTGAAACTTGGTAAGTCTATCGGAAAACCCCAGTAAATAATACTTATTGTATGCAGTGAATAACATTAATTTAGTGTTTCATGACTGTCTAGATGGGTTTTTGAGCATTTTATGAAATTTTGGAACTTAATCCTCAGAGAAAATTTCGTGGTTGTGATCAAGTGGTGATAAGAATTAACCCCTATGGTCTCCACTATTTATTTATAGTAAGATAATAAATTTATGTGTCGACTTTAGGTCTTCCTCCATATCGGATAAATTTATTATGAACTTACTGAGTATAATTACTAGTAGCTGATAACATGTATTGACTCTCCATCTGAGTATACACGTTGAATCAATTTTGTAATTATAATGCAACCATGATTAAGTGGGATAGAAATATATTTTTATGGTCTTCCACAATTATTTCAAGCGAGTGTAAATTTATGTGTCAACTTTAGGTCTTCCTCCATATCAGATGAATTTATTATGAACTTACTGAGTATAATTACTAGTAGTTGATAACATGTATTGACTCTCCATCTGAGTTTACACGTTGAATTAATTTTGTAATTATAATGCAACCATGATTAAGTGGTGATAGAAATATATTTTTATGGTCTTCCACCATTAATTTCAAGTGATTGTAAATTTATGTATCGACTTTAGGTCTTCCTCCATATCGGATAAATTTATTATGAACTTACTGAGTATAATTACTAGTAGTTGATAACATTTATTGACTCTCCATCTGAATTTACACGTTGAATCAATTTTGTAATTATAATGCAACCATGATTAAGTGGTGATAGAAATATATTTTTATGCTTTTCCACATTAATTTTAAGTGAGTGTAAATTTATGTGTCGACTTTAGGTCTTCTTCCATATCGGATAAATTCATTGTAAACTCACTAAGTGAAATACTAGTTATTGATATCATGTACTTACTCTCCATCTGAGTATACATGTTGGATCAATGGAACTAGAGCTATTAATTATGATGTTCACTTGACTTAAATTAACAGTATACTCTCCAACTGAGTTGGGTCTATTTTAATTTATTTGAGTGAATAATATGGCATTACATATGTATGTTGCATGAGTATTTCTTTTCCCATCGAAATTTTCTATTCAAGATTCATAAATACATATATGTGTAGTGTGTTTGAAATTTTAGTATTAAATGGTTATATACAATTGTCTGAACATAACAATATGCTCTCCATCTGAGCTGGTTCTGTTTTCTTTCTGGGTTGTATAATTTTTGTATTATATAATATACTTTGCATGAATGATTCTTTTCCCATCGAAATTTATTATTCGAGATGCATGTATGTATATATATTGAATGCATTCTGGATTTTATTATTCAGTGTTTTGACTTATTATGATCTATTTAAAGTTTTATCTCAGCTCCATAATGACTTTATGCAATTTGTCGTATTACTTGTTAAATTTTTTTTGATAGTGATAAGACATTAATTTAAAGGATGCAATATATGTTCCTTTTGTTAGACGGAATCTAATTCCAGTTTCTGAGCAAAGCAAGAGATGGATATATGTTTTATTTTTTGCTTGATAAATATTTTATCTCTTGTGGTACATGAATGCATGACCTTGTTATTGTATATCATGTCTCTCCTGAACAGAACAATATTAGTCTACCTCATAAGAGAATATATTCTTCGAAATTGAGTAAAAGTTATCTGTGCACTTTTATCTAAGTCATATTCATCTGGATAGGATTTCAAGTTGGTCAAGGATGGCCCTTAAGGTTTATTGAAGCAGAGGCACTACCAACTTGTGGATCCCGTTTGGAAGGAAATTTGACTAAGGGATATTTCCCTTCAAAAGGAAATAAAGCTAGTGATAAGCTAGAATGAATTCCGTCTGATTTGTATAGTTAAAATATTAATATATTTATTTGATGCACCGTAAGTCTTAATGATTTAAGTAATTCAAGGGTTTTGAGACTTGAAAAGGAGAAGCACCAAGGAAAATAACTTGGCAAGTTCCTTTTTAGCAAAAGCTTATTGGCTGAGACTTTTAATAGTCGTGCAAAAGGATAGATGTCAAAGTTATAGATGCATGGTTATGAGTCTAAGTGGGAGATTTTTAGGGCATATACTATTAACCATGCATTTAGATATAATACATTCTAATAATTGTCATGGTTAAAAGTCTAAGTTGGAGATTGTTGGGATATACATTATTAACCATGAATTTTGGTTTGGATATAGTATTTATTATGGAATAATTATTTATTCAATTTTAATAAGGTTTTAAATAGATCATATATTCATTTGTGTCCTTTACTTATATAGTAGATGATTTAGTGTATAGAGTTTAGCTTGTACACAAAAGATTAAATGTGATGACCCAAAAGGGGCATCACACGTTTTGAAAGTAAATTCTGTGTTCCGGAGCCTTAAAAACCTCTTTTTGTCTCACCTCGATTTGCGTGCGCAATCCGGACGCGTTTTGGGAAACCTTTTTAGGTGAAATCTAAGTAAAATAAGGAAATTGGTCTTTAAAATTGATTAAAAGTTGACTTTGGTCAACATTCTTGGTAAACGGACCCGGACCCGTGATCCGATGGTCTCGTAGGGTTTGTAGTAAAATATGGGACTTGGGGCGTATGCCCGGAATCGAATTCAGGTCCCAAGCCCGAGAAATAAATTTTTGAAAGAAATTGTTTAACTGAAATTATAAGAGTTTTTGGAAAAGAAAAGATGTCCGAAATTGATGGTATTGGGCCCGTATTTTGGTTCTGAAGCCCGGTACAGGTCTTATATAATAATTAAGTTAAATCTGTGAAGTTTGGTAAGAATCGGAGTTCGTTTAGTATAAATCGGACCCTTATTTGAGAAAATAGTAATTTTGATGTTCTTGAGTGATTTCATGAATTTGAGGTTTAATTCATAGTTGTTGATGTTATTTTGATGATTTGATCGCACGAGCAAGTCCGTATGTTGTTTTTGGACTTGCGTGCATGTTTGGTTTGGAGCCCCGAGGGCTCGGGTGAGTTTTGGATAGGCCACAGAGTGAAATTGGACTTAGGAGCAATTGCTGGTATCTGGTATTTTTTCCCAGGCCTCTGATCTCGCAATTGCGAGATCAGGCTTGCAATTGCGAAGTGGACAGGCTTGGTAAATGCGACCCCAGTGTCGCAAATGCGAACCAAGCCTGGGCAGGCCCTTTTCGCAAATGCGAACACTGGGTGGGAATTGCGAAGCCCTCCCAATTGCAAATTCGATGTTTCTTTCGCAATTGCGATGGTGACAGGATTTTCCCATGGTCGCAAATGCGACAAATTCTTCGCATAGGTCGCAATTGCGACATCTGCGACCAGTTAATTGGGACTTAGACGGATTTTCCTTCATTTTTCAAACTCTCTCAAACCATAAGCTTTCTTGGGCGATTTTCTAAAGAAAAGTTCTTCTCCAAATCAATTGTAAGTCGTTTCTAACTCATTTTCTCCAATCTATAACATCTTTTTACATGATTTCAACTCAAAATCAAGGGTTTTTATGGGGGAATTGGTATTTTTGTGTAGAACTTAGGATTTTTAATTTTTGGGGATTTGGACCTTGATTTGAGGTCCGATTTTGAAACAAATTATATATTGGGTGAATGGGTAGTTGAGTTTTGGTTCGAACCTCGGGTTTTGACCATGTGTGCCCAGGGTCGATTTTTGACTTTTTGGGGAAATCATTAGAAAACCTATTTTCATGCATTAGAATTGACTCATTTAGTATTTATTGATATCATTAAGTAAATTGTGGCTAGATATAAGCGAATTGGTGGTGGAATCAAGAGGTAAAGAGGTAGTTGAGGCTTGAATTGTGTTCGTGGCATTGAGGTAAGTTTTGGTCAAACCTTTGCTTGAGGGATTATGAGTTGTGTCTTATTTGTTATGTGTTAATTGTTGAGTACGACGTATAGGTGTGGTGACGAGTATCTATACATCGGTGTCAAGCATGCCCGTAAGTCTTATACTATGATTGATGTGACTCCATTTCGTATTGTTCATGCTTTATATGATGATTTCTAATGTTGAACAAGGCTTATGGAAGTATTCTTTGTAATTGAACATTTTAGAGCAATGGCTCAAGTTGAGAATTGAGTTGTGAAGTAATTTGTGGAAAAGAGAAGAGGTTTTTGACATTGGCTCCCTTGCCGGGAAGTTATTGCTTTTGATATTATCTCCCTTGCCGGGATGTTATTACTCATGATATTGTTTCCCTTGCCGGGATATTAATGATATACTACTGTTCCCTTGCCGGGATTCTATTGTGATTTTAGTGATTTCCTTGCCCGTATTGCTTTGTGATTGTTGCTTGGGTAAGGAAGAGTGTAAAAGCACGAAGGATGATACCGTGCATGATATTGGTGAGAGAGTGCTAATGCACGAAAGGTGATGCCGTGCCGATATTGCAAATGTAAAAGCACGAAGGGTGATGCCGTGCCATGATATGAGTGATAATGCACGAAGGATAATGTCGTGCGATGATTATGTGAGGTAAAAGCACGAAGGGTGATGCCGTGCCAATTATATTGATTCTTATGGTGAGGACGAGAGTAAAAGCACGAAGGGTGATGCCGTGCATTTGTCTTTGTTTTCCTTATTCTTGCTTATAGTTGAATTTGGTGTTCCATATGTTTCTTTACTGAATTTCGGTTTGTACATGATATTTCCCCCGAGCATGTTTCCCCTTCCCACCTTTAACTGCTAGTTTCTATCATTATTTCTTGTTGTATATGATATAACTGCACAGGTTTATTTGGTAGTCTTGTCCAAGCCTCGTCACTACTTCGCCTAGGCATTTACCAGCACATGGGGTCGGTTGTGCTGATACTACACTCTACACTGTGTGCAGATCCTGGTGCTGCAACTTTTGGACCACAGTGAGGTTGCTGCCTTCAGTATAGTTGCGGAGACCCGAGGTAGTCCTGCAGGCGTCCGCAGGCCTTGGCATCTTCTTCTATCTTTCCATTCTATTTCTTCTATGTATTTCAGAGACAGCTTTGTATTTATCTTTCAGACCATTGTTTGTAGTATTCGTAGATAGTTCGTGATTTGGTTCTATTCTTCTCCGTCGTGCGATTTGGTTTCTCAATGCTAATTAAACTTCTACTCTGTTCTTTCGCAGATGGCGAGAACACGCGCTTCTTCTTCGCTGATCAGCAGCTCGAGCCCCCAGCAGCAGCATCTACGAGGGGCAGAGGGCGAGGGCGAGGCCATGCTAGGGGCCGAGGTAGGGCAGAGCTCAGCCTAGTGCAGCAGCACTAGCGGCGGAGCCTCAGGTTGAGTTTGATGATGAGGTTCCGGCCCAGACAGTTCTGGTGGGCCCAGCTTAGGTCCCAGAGGGGTTCATTGCTACCCCCGTACTCCAGGATGCTCTGGTCCATCTAGTGGGCCTTATGGAGAGTGTCACTCGGGCAGGCTTACTTCCTGTAGCACCAACCGGCTCTCAAGCTGGGGGAGGAGCATAGACTTCTGCTACCCGCACTCCGGAGCAGATGGCTCCCCAGTTTCAGACTCCAGCAGCTCAGCCAGTTGGAGCAGTTTAGCCGGGTGTGGTAGCTCAGACCGGTGAGGGAGCAGCTATGTCTGCCGATGCTTTCTAGAGGTTGGATAGGTTCACCAAGATGTTCACTACTACTTATGGTGGTACATCTTCAGAGGATCCCCAGGATTACTTAGACAGCTGTCATGAGGTTCTTCAGAACATGGGATAGTGGAGACCAGTGGGGTCAACTTTGCTGCTTTTCGCCTGTCAGGTTCCGCCAAGACTTGGTGGAGAGATTATTGTTTGGCTAGGCCAGCTGGGTCGCCTGCCTTGACTTGGGATCAGTTCTCCCAGCTATTTCTGGAGAAGTTTCTTCCTATCACTCAAAGGGAGGAGTATCGGAGGCAGTTTGAGCGTCTCCAGTAGGGTTCTATGACCGTCACTCAGTACGAGACCAGATTCATTGCTTTGGCCCGTCCTGCTCTTATTATACTTCTCACCGAGAGCGAGATTTCTTTTCAGGATGCGACCAGTGGCCAGGAGAGTTGAGATGGTTCTATCACAGGGGAGTGGTCAGGGGTCTGACAAGAGGCCTCGTCATTCGGGCAGGTTCAGTGGTGCCTCATTTGGAGGCAGAGATACTTTTGGTAGGGGCCATTCTTCCAGGTCGTTTCATTCAGCACTTCAGGCTTCTCACAGTGCTTCAGGTGGCCGAGGTTCTCATATGCAGTATTCTAATCAGTTGCCCTACAGTGCACCGCCAGCTCCTATCAGTGCACCTCCACTCCAGAGTTTTCAGAGTGGTTATTCAGGCCGTCAGGGTCAGCAGCCGAGGGCTTGTTATACTTGTGGCGACACGAGGCATATTGCTAGATTTTGCCCTCAAGCATCGAGCAGCTCTCAGCATCAGGGTTCCCGTGCCATGGTTCAGGCATCGAGTGTCCCACCGCCCGCTCAGCCAGCTAGAGGTGGGGATAGAGGTGCTAGAGGTGGAGGTAGAGGTATTAGAGGTGGAGGTCAGGCCGCTAGAGGTAGAGGCCAACCAGCAGGAGGCCGTCCCAGAGATGTAGTTCAGAGTGGTAGGGCCCAGCCCTGATGTTATGCTCTTCCAGCCAGGCCTGAGGCTGAGGCCTCTGATGCAGTTATCACAGGTACTGTTCTGGTTTGTAGTAGAGATGCTTCAGTTCTATTTGATCCAGGATCTACATACTCCTATGTGTCTTCTTATTTTGCACCATATCTGGTCATGCCTAGTGATTCCTTGAGTGCTCCTGTATATGTGTCTACACCGGTGGGTGATTCTAGTGTGGTAGATCGTGTCCATCGTTCATGTATAGTTGTGATTGGGGGTCTTGAGACTCGAGTAGATTTGTTACTTTTTGGATATGGTTGATTTTGATGTCATATTGGGGATGGACTGGTTATCACCTTACCACGCTATCTTGGATTGTCATGCCAAGACTGTGACCTTAGCCTTACCGGGATTACCTCGTCTAGAGTGGAGAGGGACTCCTGGTCATTCTACTCGTAGGGTTATCTCAATATGAAGGCTTGGCGTATGGTTGATAAGGGATGTTTGGCCTATTTGGCGTATGTTCGTGATTCTAGTGCCGAGGTTCCTCCCATGGATTCTGTGCCCGTGGTTCGTGAGTTTCCTGAGGTATTTCCTTCAGACCTGTCGGGTATGCCACCCGACAGGGATATTTACTTCTGCATTGATTTGGCTCTGGGCACTCAGCCTATTTCTATTCCAGCGTATCGTATGGCCCCGCCTAAGTTGAAAGAATTGAAGGAGCAATTGCAAGACTTGCTTAATAAGAGCTTTATTAGGCCTAGTGTCTCGCCTTGGGGTGCGCCGATGTTGTTTGTTAAGAAGAAGGACGGATCGATGAGGATGTGTATAGATTACCGGCAGTTGAACAGGGTCACAATAAAGAACAAGTATCCATTGCCGAGGATTGATGATTTGTTTGATCAGCTTTAGGGTGCCAAGGTATTTTCGAAGATTGACTTGAGATCTGGCTACCATCAGTTGAGGATTAGGGCATCCGATGTCCCTAAGACAGCTTTCCGCACTCGGTACGAGCATTATGAGTTCTTGGTGATGTTATTCTGGTTGACAAATGCCCCAGCAGCTTTGATGGATTTGATGAACCGAGTGTTCAGGCCTTATTTGGATTCCTTTGTGATTGTCTTCATTGACGATATTTTGATCTATTCCCGCAGCCGAGAGGAGCACGAGCAGCATCTTCGAGTCTTCTTCAGACTTTGAGGGATACACTAAGTTTTCGAAGTACGAGTTTTGGTTAAGTTCAGTTGCATTCTTGGGCCACGTTGTATCACCAGAGGGTATTCAGGTGGATCCGAAGAAGATAGAGGCAGTCAAGAACTGGCCTCGACCCACATCAGCTACAGAGATCCGGAGTTTCTTGTGTTTGGCAGGCTATAACTGTCGGTTTGTGGAGGGGTTTTCATCTATTGCAGCCCTGATGACAAGGTTGACCCAGAAGGGTGCCCAGTTCAGGTGTTCGGACGAGTGTGAGGCGAGATTTCAGAAGCTCAAGACAGCTTTGACTACGGTGCCAGTATTGGTTTTGCCCATAGGTTCAGGGCCATATATAGTTTATTGTGACGCAACTCGTATTGGACTTGGTGCGGTGTTGATGCAGGATGGCAAGGTCATTGCTTATGCTTCGCGACAGTTGAAGATTCATGAGAAGAATTATCCAGTTCATGATTTGGAGTTAGCAGCCATTGTTCACGCGCTGAAGATTTGGAGGCACTATTTGTATGGCATGTCATGTGAGGTGTTCACGGATTACAAGAGTCTGTAGTATTTGTTCAAGCAGAAAGAGCTAAATTTGAGGCAGAGGAGGTGGTTGGAGCTGTTGAAAGACTATGATATCACCATCTTATATCATCCGGGGAAGGCCAATGTGGTGGCCAATGCTTTGAGTAGAAAGTCAGCCAGTATGGGCAGTCTTGCGTATATTCCGGTCGGTGAGAGACCACTTGATTTGGATGTTCAGGCTTTGGCCAATCAGTTCGTGAGGTTGGATGTTTCTGAGCCCAACCGCGTGTTAGCTTGCATAGTCGCTCGTTCCTCATTATTTGAGCGTATCAGAGATCGGCAATATGATGATCCTCATTTGTGTGTCCTTAGAGAAACAGTGCGGCACGGAGGTGCCAAGTAGGTTACAGTTGGAGATGATGGAGTCTTGAGGATGCAGGGTCGTATTTGTGTGCCTAATGTGGATGGATTTCGTGAGTTGATTCTGGAGGAGGCCCATAGTTCCCGGTATTCTATCCATCCGGGCGCTGCAAAGATGTATCAGGATTTACGGCAACATTATCGGTGGAGGAGGATGAAGAAGGACATTGTTGCCTATGTAGCTCGGTGTTTGAATTGTCAGCAGGTAAAGTACGAGCATCAGAGACCTGGTGGTTTGTTTCAGAAGATTGAGATTCCTGAGTGGAAGTGGGAGCGGATCACTATGGACTTCGTTGTTGGACTCCCGCGGACTCAGATGAAGTTTGATGCAGTATGGGTTATTGTTGATAGGCTGACCAAGTCAGCGCATTTCATTCCTGTGGCAGTTTCATATTCCTCGAAGCGGTTGGCTGAGATCTATATCCAGGAGATTTTTCATCTTCATGGTGTGCCCGTGTCTATCATTTTTGCCTGGGGTACGTAGTTTACCTCGCATTTCTGGAGGGCAGTTCAGCGTGAGTTGGGTACGCGGGTCGAGTTGAGCAAAGCATTTCATCCTCAGACGGACGGACAGTCCGAGCGTACTATTCAAATTTTGGAGGATATGCTCCGGGCACGTGTTATTGATTTTGGAGGTTCTTGGGATCAGTTCTTGCCACTAGCAGAGTTTGCCTACAACAACAGCTACCAGTCGAGCATTCAGATGGCCCCATATGAGGCATTATATGGTAGGCGATGTCGGTCGCTGGTTGGGTGGTTTGAGCCGGGAGAGGCTCGGTTGTTGGGTACAGATTTAGTTCAGGATGCCTTGGATAAGGTGAAGATCATTCAGGATAGGCTTCGTACAGCTCAGTCCAGGTAGAAGAGTTACGTTGACCGCAAGTTTCGTGATGTGGCATTCATGGTCGGGGAGCGAGTGTTGCTCCGGGTGTCGCCCATGAAGGGAGTGATGAGATTCGGAAAGAAGGGAGAGCTAAGCCCTAGGTTCATTGGTCCTTTTGAGATTCTTGACCGAGTGGGAGAGGTGGCTTACAGACTTGCGTCGCCGTTGAGATTATCAGTTGTGCACCCAGTGTTTCATGTGTCTATGCTTCGGAAGTATCAGGGCGATCCATCCCACGTGTTAGACTTCAGCACTTGTCCATTTGGACAAGGACTTGTCCTATGAGGAGGAGCCCGTAGCTATTCTAGACCGGCAGGTTCGTCAGTTGAGATCGAAGGGGCTCCCTTCAGTTCGTGTTCAGTGGAGAGGTCAGCCTGTCGAGGCAGCTACCTAATAGTCCGAGATCGATATGCGGAGCTGATACCCCCATCTTTTCCCCGACTCAGGTACTTCTTTTCTATATTCGTTCGAGGACGAACGGTTGTTTTATAGGTGGAGGATGTGATGACCCAAAAGGGGCATCACTCATTTTGAAAGTAAATTCTGTGTTTCGAGGCCTTAAAAACCTCTTTTTGTCTCACCTCGATTTGCGTGCACAGCCCGAGCGCGTTTCCGGAAAGCTTTTATGTGAAATCTAAGTAAAATAAGGAAATTGGCCTTTAAAATTGATTAAGGTTGACTTTGGTTAATATTCTTGGTAAATGGACCCGGACCCGTGATCCAATGGTCTCGTAGGGTCCGTAGTAAAATATGGGACTTGGGCGTATGCCCGGAATTGAATTCCGAGGTCCCAAGCCCGAGAAATAAATTTTTGAAAAAAATTGTTTAACTGAAATTATAAGAGTTTTTGGAAAAGAAAAGATGTTTGAAATTGATGGTATCGGGCCCGTATTTTGGTTCCGAAGCCCGTTACGGGTCTTATATAATAATTAAGTTGAATCTGTGAAGTTTGGTAAGAATCGGAGTTCGTTTAGTATAAATCGGACCCTTATGTGAGAAAATAGTAATTTGATGTTCTTGAGTGATTTCATGAATTTGAGGTTTAATTCATAGTTGTTGATGTTATTTTGATGATTTGATCGCACGAGCAAGTCCGTATGATGTTTTGGGACTTGCGTGCATGTTTGGTTTGGAGCCCCAAGGGCTCGGGTGAGTTTTGGATAGGCGACGAAGTAAAATTGGACTTAGGAGCAATTGTTGGTATCTGGTATTTTTGCCCAGGCCTCTGATCTCGCAATTGCGAGATCGGGCTTCGTAATTGCAAAGTGGACAGGCTTGGTAAATATGACCCCAGTGTCGCAAATACGAACCAAGCCTGGGCAGGCCCTTTTTGCAAATGCGAACACTAGGTGGGAATTGCGAAGCCCTCCCAATCGCAAATGCGATGTTTCCTTCGCAATTGCGAAGGTGACAGGATTTCCCATGGTCGCAAATGCGACAAATTCTTCGCATTTGCGAAGACAATAGGTTCCAAAGGGGTTTGCAATTGCGAACCCTGGTCGCAATTGCGATATCTGCGACCAGTTAATTGGGACATAGACGGATTTTCCTTAATTTTTCAAACTCTCTCAAACCATAAGCTCTCTTGGGCGATTTTCTAAAGAAAAGTTCTTCTCCAAATCAATTGTAAGTCGTTTCTAACTCATTTTCTCCAATCTATAACATCTTTTTACATGATTTCAACTCAAAATCAAGGGTTTTCATGGGGGAATTGGTGTTTTTGGGTAGAACTTAGGATTTTCAATTTTTGGGGATTTGGACCTCGATTTAAGGTCCGATTTCAAAACAAATTATATATTTGGATTCGTGGGTGAATGAGTAATCGGATTTTGGTTCGAACCTCGAGTTTTGACCATGTGGGCCCGGGGTCGATTTTTGACTTTTTGGGGAAATCATTAGAAAACCTATTTTCATGCATTAAAATTGACTCATTTAGCATTTATTGATATCGTTAAGTAAATTGTGGCTAGATACAAGCGAATTGGTGGTGGAATCAAGAGGTAAAGCGGTAGTTGAGGCTTGAATTGTGTTCGTGGTATTGAGATAAGTGTTTGGTCTAACCTTAGCTTGAGGAATTAGGAGTTGTATCTTATTTGCTATGTGTTAATTGTTGAGTACGACGTATAGGTGTGGTGACGAGTATCTATACGTCATTGTCAAGCATGCCCGTGAGTCTTATACTATGATTGATGTGACTCCGTTTCGTATTATTCATGCTTTATATGATGATTTCTATTGTTGAACAAGGCTTATGGAAGTATTCTTGGTAATTGGATGTAACGACTCGGCCGGTCGTTTTAAGAATTAACTCCCCGATCCCCTATGAACTGCATTCCCCGTGTTTGTTTCTGCTATTGTGAGTTGCCGGGAGGATTTAATTGGAGTTTCAGAGAGTTTCGGGACACTTAGTCCCTAAATGAGAGTTTAAGTTTTAAAATTTGGACCGTAGTTGAAACAGTGCGAAGACGGCCTCGGAATGGAATTCCGTTGGTTCTGTTAGCTCCGTTGGGTGATTTCGGGTTTAGGAGCGTGATCGGATTATGTTTTGGAGGTCTGTAGCTTAATTAGACTTGAAATGCCGAAAGTTGAATTTTTTATGTTTCCGATTCGATAGTGAGATTTTGATATAGGGGTCGGAATGGAATTCCGAAAGTTGGAGTAGCTCTGTAGTATTGATTGTGACGTCTTGCAAAATTTCAGCTTATTCGGACGAGGTTTGATAGACTTTTTGATTGAAAGCGTAATTCGAGAGTTTTTGAAGTTCTAAGGCTTGAATTCGATGTTTCGATGTTGTTTTAAGGATTGGTATAAGTTTGGATAGTGGTATATGACTTGTTCGTGCTTTTGGTTGAGGTCCGGGGGGCCTCGGGATGATTTCGGATTGTTAACAGAAAGGTTGGGAAGTTTGGAGTTGGGAATTTGCAGCTGAAGCTAAGCCGCAGGTGCGGCGCCGCAGAAGCGGTTGAGCGACCGCAAATGCGGCCATATGAGGGAAGGCCAGTTTTCCGCAGGTGCGGTAGTTTGAGCGCACCTGCGTGAGCGCAGGTGCGGTAGAAGAAGCGCAGGTGTGGCCCAAGGGAATTTAATGAAATCTCACAGATGTGCACCTGGGACCGCAGGTGCGGGTCCGCCGGTCCGGGGAAGTGTCCGCAGGTGCCGAAGTCCTGGGCCAGAACATATATAAAGGTTCAGTCACGATTTTTGCCCATTCTTTCACCATTTTCATCCGGATTTTGAGCTTTTTGAGAGGTTTTTGAGAGAGGATTCAAGGGAGCTTCAATGAGGTAAGCTTTTTGGAACCTAAACTCGTTATTATGGTGATTTTTATCATTTTTAGCATGAAATTTGTAGGAAAATCAGTGGTAAATTGGGGGTTAGGGCTTGGTTAATTGGAGAGCTTTGAGTGGTGATTTGAGGGACCATTTGAGGTCCAATTTTGGTACTTTTGGTATGACTAAACTCGTGAGAGTATGAGAATTCTAAAAATGTAAATTTTACCCGATTCCGAGACGTGGGCCCAAAGGGCGTTTTGGTCATTTCACCTAATTTTGCGTATTAGCTTAGAATTTATTTGTAGAATCAGTTATTTGAAGTGTTATTTACATTATGCAATTGAATTGAATAGATTTGGGCCATTTGGAGTCGAGTACTCGTGGCAAGAACGTGGTTTCGGGTTGATTTTGAGCTGGTTCGAGGTAAGTAGCTTGTCTAACCTTGTGTGGGGGAAACTCCCCTTAGGATTTGGTATTGTTGATATTCTAAATGCCTTGTACGTGAGGTGACGAGTGCGTACTTGTGCTAATTGTTGAAAACCCGGGTTTTATTGAGTAACTCTAATTGTGTTTCCTTTCCTGCTTATACTATTTGCAATTTAAGCCTGCCGTTAGCCTAGGTAAACATGTCTAATTGTCTTAATTGCCTTATTTTCTCAAACTTCCTTATTTGGATTATGTGTGGCATGCTAGGTTAGAAATACATGTTTTTACCTTGGTATGAAATTAGACCTGAATTGAGTATTCTTCGTGTTGCTGCTGTGTGTCTACTTTGGGACTACGGGGGCGGTATCCCGGGAGATCCCCCCTGCTTGTTTACTTTGGGACTACGGATTCGTATTCTGGGAGATCCTCTGTGCCTTTACTGATTTGGACTGTAGTGCGGGATACCGAGAGATCCCCAGCACGTATATTGAGGATACTAAGAGATCCTTGGATACCGAGAGATCCCCAGCATATATATTGAGGATACTAAGAGATCCTCGGGATACTGAGAGATCCCCAGTACACATATTGAGGATACTAAGATATCCTCGGGATACTGAGAGATCCCCGGTTATTATCTCTGCGTTGAGCTGCATTTATTTTCGTTATTACTTTGTCTCTGTTAAAGTTGTTGTCGTTCTTCTATCCTGTGTTACCTTTTTTTTTTCCTGTTGCACTTAAGTATACTGTCTTATTCTACACTGTTATATCTTGTATTTTCCTTTAACCTCAGTAGGGTCCTGACCTTCCTCGTCACTACCCGACCGAGGTTAGGCTTGGCACTTACTGAGTACCGCTGTGGTGTACTCATGCCCTTCCTGTGCATGTTTTTCATGTGCAGATCTAGGTACTTTCACTCAGTCTTATCACGCTTGAGGCGAGGCGCTTTGTAGAGACTCCGAGGTATATCTGCCGCGTCCGCAGACCGAAGAGTCCCTTTCTATTCTCAGTACCAGTATAGCCATTTCTGTATTTCCCTTATTGGTAGACATTTCTGGAGTTAGAGCTTATTATGTAATCTTTTAGCTTGTGATTCATGGGGTTCCGGATTTTGGGAGTGTAGATTTAGATTCTTGTACTGTCATATGCCAGACGGGATCCTAAACACTGTTTAACTTTGTTATCTCGGTTTTTAATTATTTTCTTTCCGAAATTATCTCTTTTTTTCCCCGCATTTGTTAGGCTTACCTGGTCGTAGAGACTAGGTGCCGTCACGATAGTTCACGGAGGACGAACTAGGGTCGTGACAAGTTGGTATCAGAGCTCTAGGTTCATAGGAGTCATGAATCCCAAGCCAGTTTATTAGAGTCTCGCGGATCGGTACGGAGACGTATGTACTTATCTACGAGAGGCTATGTAACCGTTAGGAAAATTCCCACTTCATTTGATTTCCTGGTCGTGCGAGATTTTTGACATCACAATCCTAAACTTCTGTCACAACCAGTCACAGCAGACCTGGCCCGAGCCAGTCACAGCCACCACGTCCTCCCAGAGCTTGTTTTGAGTGTGGTGACACACGCCATATGGTGAGGGATTGCCTTAGACTTGGGAGGGCTGCACCTCAACAGACTTCTCGGCCAGAGCGCACCCCGCAGAGTTCTCATGCTATGATCACAGCACCAGTTGCTACCCCACCTACTCAGCCAGCTAGAGGTGGAGGTCGGGGAGGTAGAGGTCGCCCTCGAGGGGGAGGCCACGCTAGATACTATGCTCTTCCTGCTCATACTAAGGTTGTCGCCTCTGATTCTGTCATCACATGTACTATCCTGGTCCGTCATAGATATGCATCGGTTCTATTCGATCCAGGCTCCACTTATTCTTATGTGTCCTCTTATTTTGCCCCGTATTTGGGTGTATCGGGATTCTTTGAGTTCTCCTGTTTATGTTTCTACTCCTGTTGGGGATTCTCCTGTTGTGGACCGCGTTTACCGGTCATGTTTAATTGCTCTTAGTGGTTTTCAGACCAGAGCCGATTTGTTATTGCTCAGCATGGTAGACTTTGATGTTATTCTGGGCATGGACTGGTTGTCGCCCCATTATGCTATTCTTGATTGTCACGCGAAAACCGTGACACTGGCTATGCCAGGTGTACCGCGAGTAGAGTGGAGGGGTACTTTAGATCATACTTCCAGTAGAGTTATTTCATTCCTTAAGGCTCAGTGTATGGTTGAGAAGGGGTGTGACGCGTATCTAGCTTATGTGAGAGATGTCAGTATTGATACCCCTACAGTTGATTTTGTCCCAGTAGTACGGGATTTCTCTGATGTGTTTCCACCTGACCTTCCGGGCATGCCGCCCGATAGAGATATTGATTTTGGCATTAACCTGTTGCCGGGCACTCAGCCCATTTCTAATCCTCCGTACCATATGGCTCATCTTGAGTTGAAGGAGTTGAAGGCGCAGTTACAGGAATTGCTTGATAAGGGTTTCATTCGGCCCAGTGTATCACCTTGGGTGCTCCTGTCTTAATTGTGAAGAAGAAGGATGGTTCTATGCGTATGTGTATTCATTATCGCCAGTTGAACAAGGATACAGTGAAGAACCGTTATCCTTTGCCTCGTATTGATGACCTGTTTGATCAGTTACAGGGTGCTTGTGTGTTTTCTAAGATTGACTTGCATTCAGGCTATCATCAGTTGAAGATTCGGGAGCTTGATATCCCGAGGACTGCCTTTAGGACTCGGTATGGTCATTATGAGTTCCTTGCTATGTCATTTAGGCTGACCAATGCCCTAGCAGACTTCATGCATTTGATGTACAGTGTATTCCGACCATATCTTGATTCATTCGTCATTGTCTTTATTGACAACATTCTGGTATATTCCCGGAGTCGGGAAGATCATGAGCAGCACCTGAGGACAGTGCTCCAGACTTTGAGAGAGAAGAAACTATATGCTAAGTTCTCAAAATGTGAGTTTTGGTTGGATTCCGTGGCATTCTTGGGTCACGTGGTTTTGAGTGAGGGTATTCAGGTGGATCTGAAGAAAGTGGAGGCAGTGCAGAGTTAGCTCAGACCATCCTCAGCTACAGAGATCCGCAGTTTTCTTGGCTTGGCGGGTTATTACCGTCGATTTGTTCAGGGGTTTTCATCTATTGCAGCACCTATGACCAGGCTGACCCAGAAGGGTGCTCCGTTCTAGTGGACGGAAGAGTGTGAGGAGAGCTTTCAGAAGCTCAAGACAGCTTAGACTACAGCCCCAGTTTTGATATTGCCTACCGGTTCGGGGTCTTATACTGTCTATTTTGATGCCTCGAGGGTTGGCCTTGGAGCGGTATTGATTAGGGGTGTGCATCCGATTTATCGATTCGATTTTGACCCTTATCGATAATTACTTATCGATTATCGATTTGTACATATACTTATCGTTATCGTTTCAATAATGTTTCGATTTTTTCGATTTCGATTTATCGATTTTGGGGGCTTATCGATTTGGTTATCGATTACACCAATAAGAAAATTTGCGGGATTCCACAGAAAGTATATCGCTATAAACGCGCCTAACTAATACGGACAAAAAGAAGCTAAAATAAGACGAACACCATTTATAATATAAAAATTGTGTCAACAAGCACATGCAACAAAACTAAAGTAAGGGATCAAATGTATGCCACCAACACTCCAACGGTATAAAAAAACAAAACAAAACAAACACATCATCACGGATAATTCTATTTTCCATTAATTTGAACTTCATTCCCTTGATCTTTAAATATGATCATTCCTTAAATGTGGTAGAGGAAATAATAGGGTAAAGGAAAGGGTATAGATTAGGGAAATAATATTGTATAGCCGCTTTCAAAATAGTAGCGGAATATTTATACATTCTGTCTGTTATATTAATCTACACAAATAGGTAATTACTCATTTAACAAGTGTCTACAGTCTAGGGGTGTGCATTCGATTTATCGATTCGATTTTGACCTTTATCGATAATTACTTATCGATTATCGATTTGTACATATGCTTATCGTTATCATTTCAATAAGGTTTCAATTTTTTCGATTTCGATTTCGATAATAAATAATCGATTCGATTTATCAATAAACCGATTCGAATGCACACCCCTAGTATTGATGCAGGACGGTAGGGTAATTGCCTACGCGTCCAGACAGTTGAAGGTACATGAAAAGAATTATCCTGTCCATGATCTCGAGTTAGCTGCTATTGGTCACGCCTTGAAGATCTGGCGTCATTATTTGTACGATGTGCCTTGTGAGTTTTATACTGATCACCGAAGTTTGCAGCATCTGTTCAAGCAGAAGGACCTTAATTTGCGACAGAGGAGGTGGTTAGAGCTGTTGAAGGACTATGATATCACTATTTTGTATCACCCGGGCAAGGCCAATGTGGTGGCCGATGCTTTGAGCCGTCGGGCAGAGAGTTTGGGGAGTTTGGCTTATTTACCAGCAGTAGAGAGGCCCATGGCGATGGATGTTCAGGCCTTAGCCAGCCAGTTTGTGAGATTGGATCTTTCGGAGCCCAGTCGGGTTCTAGCTTGCGTGGTCTCTCGGTCTTCCTTGTTTGATCGTATCCGGGAGCATCAGTTTGATGACCCTCATTTGCTTGTCCTCAAGGACAAGGTTTTGCATGGCGATGCCAGAGATATGACTATTGGTGATGACGGGGTATTGAGGATGCAGGGTCGAGTTTGTGTACCCAATGTTGATGGGCTTCGAGAGTTGATTCTAGAGGAGGCCTATAGTTCGCAGTATTCCATTCATCCGGGTGCCGCGATGATGTACCAGGATTTGAGACAGCACTATTGGTGGAGGCGGATGAAGAAAGATATAGTTGGATTTGTAGCTTGGTGCCTTAACTGTCAGCAGGTGAAGTATGAGCATCAGAGACCGGGTGGATTGCTTCAGCAGATAGAGATTTCGAGTGGAAGTGGGAGCGGATCACCATGGATAGTAGTTGGGCTCCCACGGACTTTGAGGAAGTTCGATGCCATTTGGGTGATTGTGGATCGGCTGACCAAGTCCGCGCATTTCATTCCTGTGAGTACCACCTATTCTTCAGAGCGGTTGGCGGAGATTTATATCCGAGAGATTGTCTGTCTGCATGGCATCCCGGTTTCCATCATTTCAGATAGAGCTACTTAGTTCACATCACGGTTCTGGAGGGCCGTACAGCATGAGTTAGGTACTCGGGTGGAGTTGAGCACAACATTTCACCCTTAGATGGACGGGCAGTCTGAGCGCACGATTCAGATTCTTGAGGATATGCTCCGTGCATGTGTGATTGAGTTTGGAGGGTCTTGGGATCAGTTCTTGCCATTGGCGGAGTTTGCCTACAACAACAGTTATCAGTCCAGCATTCAGATGGCACCGTATGAGGCTTTGTATGGTAGGCGGTAGGGGTGTACATGGACCGGGTTGGTTCGGTTTCTATCAAAACCAAACCAAACCAATTATATCGGTTTGGATTGGTTCGGTTTTGTCGGGTTTTTTGGGTTTTCGGGTTTTTTTGTTACATAAATATTATTTCAATCTTACGTTATTAAAATTATAGATAAAGCTTTGATAAGTGAATATATGTTTAGTAAATATGGAAAAAATTGACAAACATATGATCTATTAAAATATTCTAATGGGAGAAAATTTTTTAGTAACACATGATAGTTATTTTCTTAGTCGTCTAACAATAATTTTTCGTTAATTTACGCTTTCAAGGTTAATACATGAGAGGATCCCAAATATTTCTACATTTTCTAAAGAAAAATCACTACAAAGTCTTAAAAATATAAATAAAATATATTTATATGTCGGTTTGGTTCGGGTTTTTTTACTCAATACCAAACCAAGTCAAACCAAACCTAGTCGGATTTTTTAATTGGTTTGGTTTGGTTTTTCGGTTTGGTGCGATTTTCCGGTTCGGTTGAACACCCCTAGTAGGCGGTGTAGATCCCCGGTGGGTTGGTTTGAGCCGGGTGAGGCTAGATTATTGGGCACTGACTTAGTTCAGGATGCTTTGGAGAATGTAATGACCCGATCGGTTGTTTTAAGAATTAACGCCCCGATCCCCTATTAACTGCATTCCCCGTGTTTGTTTCTGCTATTGTGAGTTGCCGGGAAGATTTAATTGGAGTTTCTGAGAGTTTTGGGACACTTAGTCCCTAAATGAGAGTTTAAGTTTTAAAATTTGGACCGTAGTCGGATCAGTGCGAAGACGGCCTCGGAATGGAATTTTGTTGGTTCCGTTAGCTCCGTTGGGTGATTTTAGGTTTAGGAGCGTGATCGGATTGTGGTTTGGAGGTCCGTAAATTAATTAGGCTTGAAATGCCGAAAGTTGAATTTTAGAAGTTTCCAGTTCGATAGTGAGATTTTGATATCGGGGTCCGAATGGAATTCCGGAAGTTGGAGTAGCTCCGTAGTGTTGAATGTGACGTGCTTGCAAAATTTCAGGTCATTCGTACGAGGTTTGATAGACTTTTTGATCGAAAGCGTAATTCGAGAGTTTTTGAAGTTCTTAGGCTTGAATTCGATGTTTCGATATTGTTCTAGGTGTTTTAAGGATTGGTTTAAGTTTGGATAGTGGTATATGACTTGTTCGTGCTTTTGGTTGAGGTCCGGGGGGTCTCGGGATGATTTCGGATGGTTAACAGAAAGGTTGGGAATTTGCAGCTGAAGCTGCTGAGTTTGCTGTCATAACCGCACCTGCGGCTTGGGGATCGCAGGTGCGGCGCCGCAGAAGCGGCTGAGCGACCGCAGATGCGGCCATGTGAGGGAAGGCCAGTTTCCGCAGGTGCGGTAGTTTGAGCGCACCTGCGTGAGCATGTGCGGTAGAAAAAGCGCAGGTGCGGCCCAAGGGAATTTAATGAAATCTCACAGATGCGCACCTGGGACCACAGGTGCGGGGAAGTGTCCGCAGGTGCGGAAGTCCTGGGCCAGAACATATATAAAGGTTCAGTCGCGATTTTTGCCCATTCTTTCACCATTTTCATCCGGATTTTGAGCTTTTTGGGAGGTTTTTGAGAGAGGATTCAAGGGAGATTCAAGGAGGTAAGATTTTTGGAACCTAAACTCGTTATTATGGTGATTTTTATCATTTTTAGCATGAAATTTGAAGAAAATCAGTGGTAAATTGGGGGTTAGGGCTTGGTTAATTGGAGAGCTTTGAGTTGTGATTTGAGGGACCATTTGAGGTCCTATTTTGGTACTTTTGGTATGATTAAACTCGTGAGAGTATGAAGATTCTAAAAATTTAAATTTTACCCGATTCCGAGACGTGGGCCTGGAGGGCGTTTTGGTTATTTTACCTAATTTTGCGTATTAGCTTATAATTTATTTGTAGAATCAGTTACATGAAGTGTTATTTACATTATGCAATAGAATTGAATAGATTTAGGCCATTTGGAGTCGAGTACTCGTGGCAAGAACGTAGTTTCGGGTTGATTTTGAGCCGGTTCGAGGTAAGTGACTTGTCTAACCTTGTGTGGGGAAACTCCCCTTAGGATTTGCTATTGTTGATACTTGAAATGCTTGTACGTGAGGTGACGAGTGCGTACTTATGCTAATTGTTGAAAATCCGGGTTTTATTGAGTAATTCTAATTGTGTTTCCTTTCCTGCTTATACTATTTGCAATTTAAGCCTGTTGTTAGCTTAGGTAAGCATGTCTAATTGTTTTAATTGCCTTATTTGCTCAAACTGCCTTATTTGGATTATGTGTGGCGTGCTAGGTTAGAAATACATATTTTTACCTTGGTATGAAATTAGAACTGAATTGAGTATTCTTCGTGTTGCTGTTGTGTGTCTACTTTGGGACTACGGGACGGTATCCCGGGAGATCCCCCCCCCCCTACTTGTTTACTTTGGGTCTACGAATTCGTATTCCGGGAGATCCCATGCGCCTGTATTGATTTGGACTGTAGTGCGAGATACCGAGAGATCCCCAGCACGTATATTGAGGATACTAAGAGATCCTTGGGATACCGAGAGATCCCCGGATATATATTGAGGATACTAAGAGATCCTTGGGATACTGAGAGATCCCCAGTAAACCTATTGAGGATACTATGAGATCCTCGGGATACTGAGAGATCCCCAGTACACATATTGAGGATACTAAGAGATCCTCGGGATACTGAGAAATCCCTAGTTGTTATCTCTGCGTTGAGTTGCATTTATTTCCGTGATTACTTTGTCTCTGTTAAAGTTGTTGTTGTTCTTCTATCCTGTGTTACCTTTTTTTTTCCTGTTGCACTTAAGTATACTGTCTTATTCTACACTGTTATATCTTGTATTTTCCTTTAACCTCAGTAGGTCCCTGACCTTCCTCGTCACTACCCGACCGAGGTTAGGCTTGGCACTTACTGAGTACCGTTGTGGTGCACTCATGCCCTTCCTCTGCATGTTTTTCATGTGCAGATCTAGGTACTTTCAGTCAGTCTTATCGCGCTTGAGGTGAGGCGTTTTGAAGAGACTCCGAGGTATATATGCCGCGTCCGCAGACCGAAGAGTCCCTTTCTATTCTCAGTACCAGTATAGCCCTTTCTGTATTTCCCTTGTTGGTAGACATTTCTGGAGTTAGAGCTTATTATGTAATCTTTTAGATTGTGATTCATGGGGTTCCGGATTTTGGGAGTGTAGATTGAGATTCTTGTACTGTTATATGCCAGACGGCATCCTAAACACTGTAACTTTGTTATCTCGGTTATTAATTACTTTCTTTCCGAAATTGTTTCTTTTTTTTCCGCATTTGTTAGGCTTACCTAGTCGTAGAGACTAGGTGCCGTCACGATAGTTCACGGAGGTCGAACTGGGGTCGTGACATTGAACATTGTAGAGCATTGGCTCAAGTTGATAATTGAGTTGTGAAGTAATTTGTGGAAAAGAGAAGAGGTTTTTGATATTGTCTCCCTTGCCGGGAAGTTATTGCTTTTGATATTATCTCCCTTGCCGGGATGTTATTACTCGTGATATTGTTTCCCTTGCCGGGATATTATTGATATACTATTGTTCCCTTGCCGGGATTCTATTGTGATTTTAGTGATTCCCTTGCCCGTATTGCTTTCTGATTGTTGCTTAGGTAAGGAAGAGTGTAAAAGCACGAAGGGTGATCCCGTGCATGATATTGGTGAGATAGTGTTAATGCACGAAGGGTGATGCCGTGCCGATATTGCAAATGTAAAAGCACGAAGGGTGATGCCGTGCCATGATATGAGTGATAATGCACGAAGGATAATGCCGTGCCATGATTATGTGAGGTAAAAGCACGAAGGGTGATGCCTTGCCGATTATATTGATTCTTATGGTGAGGATGAGAGTAAAAGCACGAAGGGTGATGCTGTGCATTTGTGTTTGTTTTCCTTATTCTTGCTTATAGTTGAATTTGGTGTTCCGTATGTTTCTTTACTGAATTTCGATTTGTACATGATA
The DNA here is from genome assembly GCF_001879085.1 of Nicotiana attenuata. NCBI lineage: Eukaryota > Viridiplantae > Streptophyta > Magnoliopsida > Solanales > Solanaceae > Nicotiana > Nicotiana attenuata. The sequence goes on along the minus strand of NW_017671295.1, from coordinate 36,406 downwards.
TTTCCTCCGAGCATGTTTTCCCTTCCCACCTTTAACTGCTAGTTTCTGTCATTATTTCTTGTTGTATATGATATAACTGCATAGGTTTATTTGGTAGTCTTGTCCTAGCCTCGTCACTACTTCGCCGAGGTTAGGCTAGGCATTTACCAGCACATGGTGTCGGTTGTGCTGATACTACACTCTGCACTGTGTGCAGATCCTGGTGCTGCAGCTTTTGGACCACAGTGAGGTTGCTGCCTTCAGTATAGTTGCGGAGACCCGAGGTAGTCCTGCAGGCGTCCGCAGGCCTTGGCATCTTCTTCTATCTTTCCATTCTGTTTTTTCTATGTATTTCAGAGACAACTTTGTATTTTTCTTTCAGACCACTGTTTGTAGTATTCGTAGATAGTCCGTGACATTGTGACACCAAATTTTGCGTAGAGTTCTATGTTAGATTCTGCACTAGTATATGGCTAAACTATTAGTTTTCTTCTTCCGCATTTCTGTTTATTTTAACTATTTCGCTGTTGATCACCTGTTATATTGAACTGCTAAAAAGGCTAAGCAAAAAGGTTAATGAATCTATAATACTCGGCTTTCCTAGCTTTCATGAGTAGGCGCCATCACGACTCGCGAGGGTGGAATTCCGGGTCGTGACATTAAATCATCGATTCTTATACGTATAAAGATCATGTTCACAATCTAATAATGAAATTGGACAAACCATCATGAATGATTGTAGCACAAGATTAATTATAATTTATCTTGATTATGGGAATGGTTTAATTCCGACTTCTTGTGCTAGTACATTTTGTATGTATTGAACGGACCAAGTAGAGATAAGTATTTTATACTGACTTAATAAAATAAATTCTCTAGCCGTTAAATGTACTTACACTCTTAATCTTGATATAATTATTATTAGCTGTGTATATTATTATTGTTTTGATTTATTAAAAGGCAAGATCCTTTCGTGGGTCAATATGCCTGGTAAATTGGATAATAATAATAATATACATTGGCAAAGTAATAGTTAGTTGATGGAATCCATGTCTCGGTCTAGAGATTGATGATACATCTTTATGAAAGTTTATAAGTTTTCATGTGTAAACCTGCATGTGGATTTTGTATCTGTCACATGAAATAAGTTAAGCGAAAGTCTAAAGGAAATAATCAATGAATTGAATTGTCAGTAATTTAATTTATTTGATTAATATCTGAATCTTAACATGGGGAGTTAAATAAGGTTTAGTGGAAGAATTTCAAAATTGAATTGAGGAGTACAGTTACGAATTTTTAGTGGAATAATTCGTAATTTATTATGGTAGTATTAATTCGGATATTTCGAATTAAGTCCATAATAGGAAGCCTCGTTAATTAAATACTGCGGTCCCTGCTGTGACCGAATAATTAGGAATTAATCGAATTATATTTCTTGGTGGAAAAGGAAGACCCAACAGGTTTAGGAAAATGTTTTAAACCCTAATACCTGTGGCTATATAAAGAGGTCTTATTCCATAAGGAGAGAGGAGTTTTTTTACTACACGGTTTTCCTAGGAGAAACTCGCCCACACGAGTTTCGCTAATTCTGGCCGTTATTCGGGTCACACAGCAGAAGACCGTGGGACTGGAGGATGATCTCGTGGACGGTTTTTGCTCATGCTTGAAAGTCTTTTGGCGATTGCAGTCACGTTTCAAGAGATAAGTATCGATTTTATGTTTGATTAAAATATGTAATTATGTGTTGTCTACATTACATGAAAGTGATCCTAGCTATTTGCTTCCGCTGTTCAGATCTGTTATCCATCAGATATTAGTGCTGAGAACAATATTGACATTTGACGTTTTGACAAACCAAATTCTTGCGAAGTCAGAATTTGAGGCATTGAAGGATTACTTCAGTCTTGTTTAGGAAGAACCATAGAAAGCATTAGAATTTGATTTTAACAAATAAATTTTATTTACGTCAGAAAAGGAAATAACTAATTTTATTAAAGTACAATTAGGACTCTTTTCTCCCTCCGTCTCAACTTATGTGATAGTACTATTTTTTTTAGTCACTCTCAAAACGAATGACATCTTTCTATAGTTAGTAATAATTCAATTTTAACTTTTTCTTTTCAACTGATGATTTCCAGCCACATAAATTTATATAATTGGTTTTAGACCATAAATTTCAAAAAAAATTCTTTATTTTTAAAATTTCGTGACTAGTCAAACACCTTCACATGAATTAAAATAGAGGGAGTAATATTTTTCTCCTAAATTTTAGCTATAAAGGTTACCGCGATTATCCTTTAATTTACTGATGGCATAAAGAATTTTGTACACCGATAGTTCACAAAACTTAAACTTATTAAATTATACTCCATATATTCTATTTAGTCCATGAATAAAACTACCAATAAAAGTATATCCGCTACATAATCCCATCATCATTAATTGACCGCTTAATTATATCTATTGACCGCTAATAATATGAAGACAAAGTCTATTTTAAATTTTTACTTATCAACCTACCCAATTATGTATTCTTTTCGGGTCAAATTTCCTTATTCCTCAATCCTTACTCTACATAATATGCTGCATATTAAAATGGATTTATATACTCATATATAGGTCGAAAATTGTAACTACATGTTTGACGAAACTTTCAAATTTTGCTTTGCCAAGATTTTCAAAATCTATATTTATACTATATTAAAAGCACGAACGCCCTTAGGGAAATATCGTTCGTCTTTTTTACCCTTCAAAAAATTTATACTGGACAAAATAGTCATTTGATTATTTTTTAATATTTAAAAGTAGTCATTTAATTAATTATCTACTATTATGGAATAGTCATCTAATTATTTCCATAAATTGTTTCCGTAATTAATTATTTTCCTAATATTAACAATCTAATAAAAAATCGTACACCACATAATAGGAAAACTTTTCGTTCAAATCAATTACACACTAGAAAAGATTTTTGTTCAACTCCAACTATATTTAATCTCCTTTTAGGTTTCATCCTTAAAACAATTCTTCTTCGAGCACCACAAAATTAATGGTTTTGCTTTCTCTTTCTTAGAGCAAGAAGCTTTGTATTACGTATTTATATTAATAGTTGAATTTTACATTTAACTTGTAAACTTTGTATTAGTAGTTGAATTTCGCATGCACTTATTTGTATTAGTAGTTGAATTTTGCATTTACGCATTTGTAAGCATTATATTAGTAGTTCAATTTTATATTCACGTATTTTATTAGAACTTTGAATATAATACAAAAGCAATTTGTATTATACACTGTCTTTAATTTGTATATGGTGTTTGTAGGCATCTGTTACAAGATTAGTGTGTTGTAAGCCATCATCTGGAAGCTTTCTTTTCGATAATGGTTTTGGTAAGATATTAAATTTATGTGTTCTTTATCTTACAAACTTTTTTTAATTTTTATATAATTCTTTGTTTCATATTTTTGATTTCGCTTGGCTTATTTTATTGTAACGACCCGACCGGTCGTTTTGAGCTTTTGCACTTTGATCGCCAGTTCTCGGGTATGACTTGCCCCGTATGATGTATTATGACTGATGTAGATCGTTGGTTTTGGTTTTTTGCGGAAATCGGTATGAATTTGAAAGAACAGTCTCAGTTGAAAGCTTTGAATTTGAAAGGTTTGACCAAGAGTTGACTTATTTGTATATGAGCTCGGATCGGAGTTTTTATGATTTGGTTAGCTTCGTTATGTCTTTTGGGATGTGTGTGCAAAATTTCAGGTCATTCAGACATCGTTTGGTCGGGTTTTTGATCGAAAGTGTATTTCGGAAGTTCTTGGAAACTTAGGCTTGAATTCGATGTGCTTTGAGTGATTTTGATGTTGTTTGAGGTGTTTTGATGATTGGAACAAGTTTGAGTGAGGTTTTAGGATATGTTGGTGCTTTTGGTTGGGGTCCCGATGGCCTCGAGTGAGTTTTGGAGGGTCAATCAGACCATTTTTGGTATTTTGAAGTTGCAGATTTTCTGAAGTTTCTGTTGCAGACTTTTGGCCTTCGTGTTCGCGAGAAGGCTCTCGCGNAATAAATTCCTCATACGATGTCAAAACTTGATGATTTCAGTTGTTGACATCCAATTTTGTCCCTCCTTTCTTCTAATTAATTTTCTTGAGCTTATAAGTTAGGCAGAATAGCCTAGGAAACACCTGTACTTGTTCTGGTTTGACATCCCGGTCCCTGAACTCCATAAAGTTTCATTCAGACACTTGAACTCCATCAAAACTAATATTTTAAACACCTCCGACCATGTGTGTTGTTCACTCTCCATGATATGGAGGACACATCAGATCCACCTAGATAAATACCATCCATATCATAATTTTCTGTTTATAAAATTTTCAGATCAATTTATTTTTTTCCAAAAAAAAAAGGACCGCACACCTTTTCTTCTCTCTCCACGTTTTTAGCTCTTTGCCTTTTAGCCATCAGCACCATTTTCACCCTTGAAAGCTCACAAATTCTTAAATGGTGACAAGCTACTTCTTCCACCCTTCAAGGTTTCCTTCTCTGTTTAACCTGCTCTTTCTACTCAATTTTTTTCAAGTTACAATAGTCAAAACCCCCAAATCCACTCAATGTACCAATCCAAATTATGCACCAAGAGTAATAATTCAACAACTAATTTTGTTGATAGCCTAAAATCTTTAATCTTTAAGGATAATGAAAAGAAAATATCAAAGGAGGATTTGAATTGTTTAAGGCCATGAAATTTGTGGACAAGAAGGCTTGTAAAGGTCTAAATTATGTTGGTGGTATATTGCCTTTGAGAAGCAAATTTGTTGAGCTCGACCCTTTTGAAAGCTCCAAAATTCATCAAAAATAGACACAAACACTTTAACTAATCAGATTTTTGTATTATTTATTTTCCTATTTGGACTAAATTGATGGAGAAATAGAGAGAAGAGGAGGCGGTTCTCTGTCATACTGGAGGTGGTAGTGGTGGCAGCAAAAGAAATGGCTCAAAAACAGCTCTAAAATTTAGGGAGGTTAAGGTGATGATGGAAGAGTTGAAGGAGGTAGTAGTGGTGGAGAAGGTGGTGGCGGAACGGGAGAAGGTCGCGGTGCCAGCACCAAAATGGAAGAGGTTGGTGGGTTGAAGGTGATATGAGTTGTTATACTTTTTTTCCTTTCTCTTTTTAATTTTTTGTCATTTTCTGATTTAGCCACCATTTCACGCTCACTATGCGCGTGTATACCAAGCATTTTGTCCACCTCAGTTATATTTATGCCACATCAGCTTGGTCAATGGTCAGAGGTGTTTAAAATATTAGTTTTGATCGAGTTCAAGTGTCTGAATAAAACTTTATGTAGTACAGGGACCGGGATGTCAAACCGGAACAAGTATGGGTGTCTCCTAGGCTATTCTGCCTTTATTAATTTATTATATCTATCTAAACTATATTATTTTAAAAGCACAAATCCCTATAAAAAATATTGATCAACTTTTTAGCTTTGACAATATACTTCATTTCAGACAAAATTGTAATTATAATTAATTTAAATATTTTAATTTTTTCTTGAAAAGGTATTTTAATGGTAGCTAATATCTAAGACTTTTAATAGCCTGTTTGGCCAAGCTTTTTTTTGGCCAAAAGTACTTTTTTTTTTTGGCCAAAAGCACTTTTGGCCAAAAAATTAAGGTGTTTGGTCAAGCTTTGGGAAGGAAAAAAAGTGCTTTTGAGAAGAAGCAGAAGCAGTTTTGGAGAAGCAGAAAAAAGTAGCTTCTCTCCAAAACCACTTTTTTGAGAAGCACTTTTGAGAAAAATACACTTAGAAGCAGTTTTTTAAAGCATGGCCAAACACTAATTGCTGCTCAGAAGTGCTTTTCAAACTAATTAGCCAAACACAAACTGCTTCTCACCAAAAGTACTTTTGAGAAAAGCACTTCTCAAAATAAGCTGATTTTTACAGCTTGGCCAAACGGGCTATAAGTCAGCTAAAAATTGCTACTCTAAGTTTTGGTATATTAGCAAAATCTTGGCATTCCTTGTATTTTGGTTAATTAACAACTTTCCTAGAAGTTTGTATCATATGAGAACCTTAAGTTGGTGAGAATTACTTATCAATTAATATTTATTCCCCAATAAAATCAATTATAACACATACAATTAAGTCCCTACTCACTGATTGCTTATTAAAATTTTATTAAGGTGGTATTTCTTTAAATACAAAATAAAGAATTGTTTCTAGAAACCAAAATCAATTGAATAGGCAGCATATGTAAATGAGTATTTTCACAGGAATTAAAAACTATAGATAGGATACACGCGCAACGCGTGTACCATAAGGCTAGTATTTTTAAAAAAGAGCTACGTTTTCAGCTTTTGAAGATAACTTATATTACTAATCAAAAGTACTTAGAGCCCGTTTGGGTTAGCTGATTTAGAGTAGCTGATAAGCATTAGGTGCTGAGAAGCACTTTAAAGTGCTGAAGCTGATTTAAAAAATAAGCAGTTACGTGTTTGGATAAAAGTGCTGAAATTAATAATAAGCAGTTGAAGAACTGAGTATACGAAGAGTTTTGTTTTAAAAAGAAATATTTTAGGGATAGAATAATAAATATTTTGGTCAAACCTAAAGTGCTTATAAGCTGAAATTTGATAAGTTGGGGGAGACCAACCTATTACTTTTGGCTTATAAGCACTTAACTTATAAGCACTTTTAATTTTACCAAACTCGTAGATAAGCCAAAAAGTACTTATAAGCCAGTTTGACCAACTTATAAGCTTAGCCAATCACCCTCTTATTTTGTCCTAGAGAGCTCGGCCAAACATATCAAATTCTCTAAAAGAAGCAATTTTCTCGAAAAATAAGAACTTTTGTTTCCCCATAAGCTTGGCGGAACAACTTGTCATAAAGCTATTGAGTTGCCTCAAGGTCAATTGAAATTTGAGAAATTTATATTTTAATATAACAGCCGATAAAATATATATTTATCATATATGTTTGTATTATATATATATATATATATATTTCATTTTTGGCCAGCTAAAGCGATTAATTTATATATATATATATTTCATTTTTGGCCAGCTAAAGCGATTAATTTCGACCAACCGGCTAATGCTCTTGACATTTGGTGGGGCCCAGTAAATTATATCTTGGGTCTGGACGGTGAATACTTTTCTCTGCTGGTCCCAAGCCCAACAAAAAGGGGCAGGCCTAGAAAAATCAAAGCCCGTCCCATTCCTAAAACCGGACTCTTTCACTTTTTCGACATTGCCACCGCATTATTTTCTTCCCCTTTTCCTTCATTTTCAGATAGCTTCAAACGACAGCTATCGATCGCCCTTTTGTGCTGACCAGAAAACAATGGGGGATCAAATCGCAAGAGGTGAAGATTTCGAGAAGAAGGCAGAGAAGAAGCTGAGCGGATGGGGCCTTTTCGGCTCCAAATACGAAGACGCCGTTGATCTCTTCGATAAAGCTGGCAATTGCTTCAAACTCGCCAAATCATGTTAGTTCTTTTTTCCCTTTCCCATACGATTTATCATTTTATTAAGATCTAGTATTGTGGTGATCGACTCCGATTCTGTTTTTTAGATTTTAATTTTCTTATTTTTCTCAAACTATCGTAGTGTAAACGGTGATATCGATTGCTTTCTTTATTTTCTTGTTATAATTTTGAATTGGAGTTGCATCCAAATGAATATGTGAGAAAGCCCGGAAATTTCAGGATGATTGTTTATGCATTTTCTCATTAAATGAGCTTCCTTATGAGGTTGATTGTTTGGTCCGAGTAATTTGTTTGTAGACCAATTCGACTATTACAAAGCGCTAAAATTATGTGTAAAATTTTGCTGGATTTGATTAGTTAATTAATTGTTGGAGCATTGCCTCCATGGCTTTGGTCTAGTGTTAAAGTGCAACAAGTGATGTGTGGGTTAGGGGCACATCAAATTTTGGAGCTTGCTGCAGTCAAAAGCCTGGGATATAAGTGAAGAAGGGTGAGGGCCGACCTATTATCCACAGAGTTAGAACCGTGCTCCACTTGCCCTCGGGGATTTCTCGGTTATAAAACAACTGTTGGAGCATAAGAAAAGAACGGCATTTGTATTATTTTGATCTTTTAAAAAGCTGCATCATTATTCATGTAAGGAGAGTTTTCACTGAGCAGATTTTATTTTCCTTTGGACATGCTGCACTTGGTTGATAACTTGCTTATAACTCTTGCTTATACCTTGCTGTATAGGTGGATTTTGATGATTCCGCTCTGTCTTTTCCTTGGTTGAATTAATTCTAGAAATGGAAAGAGATACTTCGAAGACAAAGAAAAAAAGCTTTTCTTCAATTAGTTTTTAAACTTGTATAAGATGGACATAATCGCTTCGATGTCGGAAAAAGTGAATAAATTTCTTAATAAGGCAAGGTCTTAAGTCCTGAAGGATCTTCAGGGAAAACTGTTTCATAGATTCAATCAGCCTCGTTGCATGGTAAGAAATTGTATACTAATTTCTTGTTTCTTGGTTATTTCAGGGGATCAAGCCGGAGCAGTATATGTTAAATTGGCTAATTGTCATCTTAAGGTAAGTGTTTGATCCTCCTGTAGTGAGTCGTCTCTCATTGATGCTCTTTCCTTTTTTCAGTTCTTGAAAGTCGTTCACTTTATGTTTGCAGTTGGATAGCAAACATGAGGCTGCTAATGCTTATGCTGATGCTGCTCATTGCTACAAGAAGTCAAACACTAAAGGTTTGTAAGTCACAGAACACTTATTTGATTCAGACCAGCCCTTTTATGTTGCATGCTTGAAAAGAACCACTCCAAATGAAGTTAACATCTGTGGATGCAAGTGCGCCCTGCTCTACGTGTAATCCTCTTTTCATTAGGAGCTTCTTAGAGGTTTCGCTTTTATCAAGTACGTATTAGTTATCTTGTACAACGACAACAACTAACCCAGTGTAATCCCACCAGTGGAGTCTGGGCATTGTTCCAAGGTAGTTGCTCTGCCATCCGTAAGCTGCTAGATGCTCTCCTTTATGGGTGAGCTTATTCTTTTTGCTATTAGAATGACACTTTCAATTTGTAATTTATAATAAGGATGTTAAAAAGATTGGAGAGTGTTGCACTGCCAAGTGCCAACTATTCTGGATATAGGCATGATTAGAATTTTTTAAGTCTCAAATTAATTAAAACAGAAACTTTTTTGAAACATTTGGAAACTATTTTGAGTTTATGTTAAATATTTGAATGCAGTAACTTTACTAGATTAGTATATAAGATACATAATGATTACATTGTTACAAAGAAAAATAAGTTATTGTATTTATGCATAACTTCATGCTTTAATGCATAATATCAAGAGTATCTACAAAATACTATGCATACAAGTTTACGCATAGCATCATTTATGATATAGCAACTAAAAGAATAACTTTGTTGAATTCAATGATAGTAAGATAGTGCACTCCCATTTAATTGATAGTTTATGTTAGTGCTCTCACATTTTTTTGTTATTTCATAAGATAAATATGTTGAGTTATATGAGGGTTGTTTCCACATTGATAAATATTAACTTTTTGATAGTTAGTACTTGTCAAAAAAAAAAAAAAAACACTTTCAGAGATTCCAAGGATGTTGCTTGGAACACATAATTTTGGAACTACAGTTAAATTTCTTTCATTTTTGGAGGTTTTGGTGGACATATTTTGGAAATTGAAACCATCAATATTGCTAAACACCCGCAGAGGAGAGAGAGAGAGAGTCCCAAGTAGACCTCTTGGTACCGTGCTTGGTTATATTATCACAGGCACACATACATTACGTACACGCACACATGTTTAATCGATTCTAAGTCAGAACAATATATTGCTTCCGGGGCTTTGGTTCTTGGAAAGGTAGAGGGTGAGCCCATTATCTTATATGGTACGGTGCAGGATCTGTGATAAGCACACATCACAAGTGGAGAATCAAGTTTTGGTATTTAAGTAGATATGGGTCCATTATTTAGTGAATTTCATGCTTAAATGAAAGATCATTATAGTATATATCAATAATCAATCTATCACCTACACCCCAACCCAAATTAGCTGAGGTTGATTATATTTATCCGGCTTATCCATTCTACTATATTCATGTCCATTTTGCTCCTAAAATCATATGCAGTGTAATTCAAATGTCACATCATTTTCGAGAATGTTTTCTGAAAAGCATCACATTGTTATTATTTTTCCATTCTTCTTTAGTCATCTTTAGCTTTAGCTTAAACAAATTGAATTCTGCATATATGTATCCTGCAGAGGCAATATCGTGTTTAGAGCAGGCAGTGAACATGTTTCTGGACATTGGGAGGCTAAGTATGTCGGCAAGATATTACAAGGTATATAATATAGATGTGATCTTTGATGTTTTAGAGGGCTGTTCTCTTGTGTTCAATCAGACTCTTCATGCGAGCACATGCTCTAAATATATGTTCTTGTCAGCTCAATGCTTAGTTTGTCCTATGTACTTAACCTGTTGAACTTCTTATATTACCAAGAAAGTTGACAGGTGACTGGTCTTGTGTCTGTCACTTTCTTATTAATGTTGTATGTGACCCTCACGACAAAATGATTGTAGAAAATGCAGATACTTTAGTTGAAGTATCCCTAAGAAGCTTGGTTTCACTGTTTGAAAGAGATGTAACTTGCTCGGTGTGCAGGAAATTGCTGAATTATATGAGCAAGAGCAAAACTTGGAGCAGGCCATCAGTTACTACGAGAAGGCAGCTGATCTTTACCAGAGTGAAGATGTGACAACAACTGCAAATCAGTGCAAGCAGAAAGTTGCACAATTCTCTGCTCAAATAGAAAAGTAAGATTCATTGTAGTTAGGAAGTGATATAATTTTCAGAAGAAAAAAAAAACAATGCTGATCATGTCGTGAGAGAATGATTGCTCAGCACTGGAAGATATTGCATAGTTCTCTGTCAAATCTTTGAGGTTTATCTGGTCTTCTTGGAGTGATGGTGAAATCAATCTCTTATTATGGATGAAACAAACAGGAAAGATAGAAAAGGGGTCAATATCAGTAGTTAGGAGAAGGTTATCACTTCCGAATTATGAGTGTAACTGTGAATAAATGGCATTTGATGAGTCCCATATTTCACGGTGTTAATAAAGTTATAAGCTGTTGTAAGCTGTTGTTTTAGCTTCTCATTGTTCAATGTATTATAAGAATTGGTTGTTCTCATACAAATTCGACATTATTTTCTCAGATATCCGAGAGCAATCGAGATCTTTGAGGAGATTGCACGTCACTCAGTCAATAACAACTTGTTGAAGTATGGAGTTAGAGGGCATCTTCTTAATGCTGGCATTTGCCAACTTTGTAAAGGTGATGTTGTTGCAATCAACAATGCATTGGAGCGATATCAGGTTTCTTTTTCAGCCACGAAGATTTCCATCCACAGACATGCTTTCAGTTAGTAAATATTGCATCTTTATCTGCAGGAGCTGGATCCAACATTTTCAGGGACACGCGAATGCAAATTGCTAGTGGTATGTCATAGCTTGCATATTCCAGCCTATTGATGTTATTTTCTCTCCTGCTTTTAGATAATTGTTGGCTCTGATCTTTGTGAAAATGGTTTGCATCATATCAAATCTACAAACTGCTACTATCATATTTCACATGATCCAATGCATTTATTGCTAATTACCTCCTAGTATTGCAAATGAACATATTGAGGTACAGTCACGCAAGGGCCAAAAACAATATAAGATTTCACTCAAGTGCTTATACTTGTTGCTTCACAGTTATCGTACATGTAATTTCTGAATATTACAGTAAAGAGCTAATTAGGGAGTATTTTTTCCAAGAACAGGATTTGGCAGCTGCAATTGATGAGGAAGATGTTGCAAAGTTCACTGATGCTGTGAAAGAGTATGATAGCATGACACAACTGGTAATCTTGAACTCTTGGCACTTTTGTACCAATTAAAAGAAAAATCATGTGTTTTGGTGACACAAACTACTATAGCTGTCATTCAGTGCCGTAAGCTAGTAGCATCTTCACCTACTCTTGTGAAGCAGTATCTGACCTTAGGTTCTTTTGATCTGGTGCTAAAGGTTGAATATTCTTGTGATTCTCTCTCTAGGGTGCTTAATTTAATTTTTTGTGTTTTATGTAACTGTAGCATAATCATTCATGTTTAACTGCTATATTTTTGGTTTTATGGCAAATATCTAGATATATTTCCTAGTTTCGGATAGTTAGCAGTGTTTTATACCAGCAAATAACTCTTTGGTTTGACCACCAGTATTCTCACTGTTGGAGTATATCAAAAGGCATGTTTATCTGAAGGAGACCTAGATTCTTTGAAAGTTAAGGTATACGGAAGTGGATGAAATTGAGGACTAGAGACGGTGCACTGAACCCTGATTTTTCTTTTTGAGATATTGATTTTAAGGAGGTAGAGGGCATGATTGTCAGGAGAAACTTGTATGAGAAGACGGTGCCGGTTTTATTATTTATGGGGCAGTAGATGCATTTGAGTACAGAAGTAGTTTTACTGACCTTCAAGCTTGACTTAATGCATTGGCATTTGAATTTGAAAGCAGAATTTGACATGTGCAGTGGTTATGCAAGTGCTACACATAGATAACAGTAGATAACAGTAGAATTCATTTGCTTATCTGGTTTTCTAAAAAACACTCAATCTTGAAGTTATCTATAAGTTGGTTTAATTCTTTTTGTTATCACTGCTTCGTGGATTCATACTTGGATGCTTTTTGACTTGAGCACGTATTACTATGTTGTAATTTTACACCGATTTTCTACAATCTACATTAAATATCTTCACTCCACAGGATGCTTGGAGGACAACACTTCTTCTAAGAGTGAAGGAAACATTGAAGGCTAAGGAGCTCGAGGAAGATGATCTTACTTAATTTGTTCCCCTTTGACCTATTGTAAACTACTAGTACATCCTTTATGATATTTTATTTGTACTGGTGATTGATTATTATCGTGCTTGCGTGAATGCATTTTATTTGAACTAATTGAGTTTGACTTGTCACAAGGTTTTAGTCTAATGGTCAAAGTTGAAGTCTTGAGGCTGAGAGGTTAAGGTCCAAGTTTTGTACAATTCTGTGTTTGGTGTGGGTATTTGTACTATCAATTATGTGTAAATAAATGTTCTCATTTGGACTAGAAGAATGAAACAAAATTGTGCCGGTTGTCTGGAAGTAAGAAGGAAGTGGAATTGGAGTTAGAGCTTCTTACACGACGATAGGTTGCAAGTTTTAATACAAGAAAAAGAGAGTAACGACTACCATTCTAATCTCAGATGATTTAGTTTCAAAGAGTTGTATGCGCAAGAAACAAGCCTGGTGCTTTAATTTTCAGTGGCAGATAATGTTAACACGTCCAAAGTTCTAGCAACAGAAGTATCTGCTAGTTGGCTATTTTGGAGTTCAGAGGAATATTTTGTAGTCTCAAGCATCTTCATTGGTCCTGTTTCAGTGTAGTCTCGCTGAGGTTTATAATTATCAAATTTTATGGTTGAAAGCCTTTACTATGACTTGAGGGTAGGTTGGAATTTGACTTCAATGAGACGTGCATTTTTGTTGGACAAGGGTAAAAACTTATCCTTATCCGGTGTTTACACTAAATCATACCAACTTATCTTGGTTAAGTGATTTAACAAAGTGATACTGAATATTAATTAACCATGATTAATGAAGAAAAGTTTATGTACAAATTACACACCCCATGCATCTAGTGGTTTGGTGTAACACCGGATGCAAATAAATTTTTATCATTGGACAAGTATGATATTCTTCCATCAAAGACTTTAAACAGAAAATGCTTTGTGAATTATTGGAGTAACTATGTCATAGATAAAGACATATTGCTAAGTGTGTCAGCCTTCATTACTAGTGATACTAAATGCCACATATGAATCTCTTTGGTAATAATGGAATTAAGAACCACAAACTTTGGTTATTGAATATCTGCAAAATTATGGTGTATAAGACATAATGAGTATAAAAATAGATGAAGTCACTTTCTTCGTTCGTGACATGGTGCACTTTCTTGGACATGACTGATCACAAGTATCTTTCTTGTTATTCTTCCCTTCTCCCCCCCCCCAAACCCCCCCCCCCCCCCCCGGTTTTCTGAAATGTATTTTTCACACTGACAATATAAAGTACACGTAATTGAAAGTATCTTCTTTCTTTTCATATTCATAGCAGCTAATTGATCTTAAAAGATAAATTATTGAGGATTAGAATGAAATAGATCCAAATGAAAGGATGATAACATTAGGAATTAGTATAGCCTGCCTACCCCTACTTGTTTGGGTTAGGCATAGTATTTATATTCCAAGCGGGGATTCGTTCTTAGACCGGTACTTGGTATTTAATCTTGCTGTACCTACAACTCTATCTGTTCCAATATATGCTACTGGGCTAAAAGATGTAAGAACTGCGTGGTGAGTCTAATGCTGAATGGTGGTCCGGGCCCGGGCCTAAATGGGTTAAACGGGCCGGGCTTAGCAGTCCCGGGCTTCGTGGGCTCAACGGATGGAACCAGCCCATGACGGGCCTAAGCCCATATGGTCCTGGGCTAAATTGACCGGGCTCGTGGACTTAGCGGGCCTAACGGGCTTTTTTTATTTTCGGGCTTTTTTTTATAATTTTTTTTGTTTAAGGCAATTTCTTGTAAACCATATATGTATGTATATATATAAATTGCTCTTATACATGGCTATATAAATATATGTAGTATATATAATATAGAAATCTAATTATTAAAGTGCTTGACGAAAAAGTAAAATAACAAAACAATAGTAAAACTAAATTGGCATGCATAATAAATTAATAACAAAGTACAACATGAAGCATAAATACGTCTAATAATTTTAAAATAACACAAATTGTTGAAAAATCTTAAAGACGAATTTGCGGATAAATACCCTCAACACAATACTTTATATGCCTCCTTAAAATGCCTGCGGTACACCCTGAACGAAAATTTAAGACTCTTCCACAGTTCTTGCACTTTAATATTTGGCCTTCTTCATTTTCTTCAAACACTTCATAGTATTGCGAAACAAATAAGCGCACTCTTTCCGAACGAGGCATGATTTAACTTGAAAATTGAGATTGAGACTTGAAGTCTTGAAAATTGGAGATTGAGAGATTGAGAAATGAGTATTGAGTATTGAAATGAAGAAGAGGGAGGGGGGTACTTATAGTGTTAGAGAAGGTTAGTTTTGTAAATTGGAAAAAAAAAACGGCTATTTGTGCAATTAATATGACCGTTGGTGGTCATTGGGGGTGGGGCCCTCATTTTGAAAAATCTTGTTTTGTAGTATATATAGTACTACTTCTTCATGTAAATATAATATATATAGTATACTAGTATAGTATACTATATATTGTATGTTATGTATATATATTCCCTTATATAATTTGTTGTAGTATATATTGTATGTTATGTATATATATTCCCTTATATATTTTTTGTAGTATATATTGTATGTTATGTATATATATTCCCTTATATAATTTGTTGTAGTATATATTGTATGTTATGTATATATATTCCCTTATATTTATGTATATATATTCCCTTATATAATTTGTTGTAGTATATATTGTATGTTATGTATATATATTCCCTTATATATTTTCTTATAGTATATATTGTATGTTATGTATATATATTATAGCTTATAAATAATTGCAAGTTAAAGACAAAAAAATATTGCAAAGAGATATTCAAGGGCATGTCTTATAATTTTTATTACCAAAAATGGCATATCTTTCTTAGTCTTCTTCCCCCCAATGGAATGAGCACAACAAGGTACTAATACCACCATTAAAAGGAAAAAAAACTAAAGAAGATATGCCAAAGTACAAGTTACACCATAATCTACATTGTATCTCTAACAAATCTCATAAATCCTTCAAGGTTCGGAGGAGGTTCCGTTGGTGGTGGCGGAAAAGAAGCTTGTTCATCACCGCTTCCGGGCGAAGCAGCATCCTCCGCAAGTTCCGCTATCATTTCTTCATAAGCTTCGTCTATCTCCGGTTGTGATTCTGCAAGTCCAAAGTTTCTTCTTTCCGAGCGGATCCAATCTCTGAATAGTACTGATTTTTCCAAGCTCTCCCTCATAGACGCTCTATGATCACCTATTTGAAGTCTTGCTTGACTGAAAGCGCTCTCTGATGCAACAGTTGAAGCTTGAATAGCTAAAATATCCCGAGCCATCCTTGCAAGAACCGGAAAATGTTTTTCCCTTGCCTTCCACCATTCCAAAAGATCAAAAGTGCCGTCTGGATTCTCCTTTTCAAGTCCCTGCGACAATAAACTTGAAGCTCATTTAGATGTGAAGTTTCATCATAATTATCACCTTGAGAACCCCTGAACTCCGTCCAAGGTTTAAGTGCGTTTAAGCTCGCAGCTCTTTTAGACGATTGTAAACTAGACGAAGTAGGGGGTTGGAACATTTGGCCTAGCATGATCTAAGGCAAGTTGATAAGCATTATAAATAGTTTGAGCATTAATTTTAATTGAGGCTTTTGCATCTGCAAGTGTAGCAAATTCCTCATTTGAAAGATCTAAAGCCTTATAAATATTTGAGTACCAAAAGTGAGGACCTCCTAATTTCATTGTAGGATTTAACATTGCAGCAACACCATAAATAGGGGGATAGAAAAAAAATATTTTTTAAACTTTTCTTTCATTGCATTTATAGCAAGTTTATAAATTTCCCCACCCTCCGAAAATTCAACAAACAAATCACATAGTGCCGGAACACGAACACGAGCATTAAACGTTGCATTAATTGGGTTTCTATATTCATATGCAACTACTAAACTTTCGTACATATAATTCCATCTAGTCGGACAAGGTTTAGGAACCTTTCTTTCTCTAAGGCCATATTTATCACATTTTTTAAAATACTCTCTAAGTCTACTTCTACGGTTTGAATAAAAAAGCCAATTAAGAGCCATTCTAACCTTTTCAATTTCTAAATTTAAAATTCGCATACCATCACCGACAATTAAATGATAAATATGACAAATACATCTCACATGGAATATATTACTAAATGCAGGATTTAGTGTTGTTGTAAGTATGCCTATAGCACTAGTGTTACTAGAAGCATTATCCATAGAAATTGCCATTATTTTATCTCTAATGCAGAAATATCTACAAATATCTGCAACAGTGTTAGCAATAAACTTACCTGTGTGACGTGAATTAATTATTCTATATGCAATAATGCGTTTTTGCATTATCCACTCCTCATCTATCCAATGACTTGTAACAGTTAGATAATCACAGTCATTATTACTTCTACCAATATCAGTAGTAATAGAAATCCGATTAGTTATATGAGTAAATAAATACCGCAAATATTGTTTATATTCATGTTTATATTTATAAATATCGCTCTTAACTGTTGCGCGAGGCCAACCTTTATAAGTAGGATTAAAAACTTTTCTAATATAATGCACAAAATTAGGATTAGAAAGAAAAGTATAGGGTAAGCACATAACGGTAACCATCTTTGGTAATTCTTCACGATCTTTATTTGGATCGTAATATAAAATACCTCCGGTCACAGTGTTAATTCCTGCTTGAACTAGATTTGAACCTGTACTAGGGTTAACCGCAGTATCTACACTTGTCCCCTCTAGCTTCGCTTTCATTTGTAAATATCTAACTTTATCTCTAGGGTGTGTTTGTATGTGCCTAGCCAAACTACCCGTGCCGCTACGGTCTCCAGTATATTTATGCGCCAGCAATTTCCCACAATTGTTACACTTAGCCTTATTTTGTTCTCTTACTTGAGTAAAAAAATTCCAAACTAATGATGTTTCTAGGCGTTTAGAAGGTTGTTTATTAAAAGTAGGGGTTTCTACAGGTGGGTCGGCCGGTGGATCAGTTGGGTTATTAACAGGACTAGTAGGTGTATCATCTAAATCGGTTGGGTTTCATCTACATCCTCATTTTCCTCATCATTTTCTAAGATAGTTTCATTAGGATAAAGAGCATTCATAACTTCTTCATTTAATCTTTGACCTGGTGCAACATTATGGCAAAATTCACTATCGAAAAATTGAAAACAAGGGTTATCACTATCAAGAATAATAGGAGCAGCAGGACGGGTAACAGGTCTGGGTCGGGGAGACGGGGGAAGGGTAGTAGGTTGGCGACTACTTTCACCAATTTTAGCTTTTCCCTTACCACCAAACATTTTTTCAAAGAAAATGCCATATTAATTACAATTATGCAAACTAAAACACACAAAAACATATTCTTAAAACTTAAGAGTTGGAACGAGTTTACCGAATTGCCGAACAACTTCTTGAAAATTGAAAATCGTTGAAGACTTGAAGACTTGAATACTTCAATTCACCAACTTCACAATTTTTCACGAAATTGCAATAATAAAATAAGCAATTATAGAAGAGAAATTAGATATAGATTGAGAGAGATTGATGAATTAGTGAGTAAAAATGAAAGAACGAGGGGGTATTTATAGTTGAGAATTGGAAAAAAGTGTAATTATATAAAGTTTGGGGTTAAAATAAAGTTTGGGGGCCAAATGGCTATTTTTTAAAGTGGCCAACGGATAAATTATGAAGGCCAACGACTAGATTTTAAAAATCTGACCGTTGGTCTTTTTTTTAATTTTTTTTTTTAAAAATAGCCGTTGGAGCCCGTTAGGCCCGGTTGAACCGGCCCAGGCTCATGGGCTTATAGAAGTGAACCGGCTCGCCACGGGCCTCCTGCACCATTGGGGACCGGCCCACCAGGACCGGCCCGCCAGGACCGTTTAGCCCGTTAAGACCGCGGGTCCGGTCCTGGTCCCAGCCCGGCCCACCATACAGCATTAGGTGAGTCCAGAACCAAAATGTTGGTTTTTTGGACTCAAAGCACCAAAATAGGTGGAAAAAAATTACCACTCCCTCTGGTTCGCAATAAGTGTCCAATTTGCTTTTAGCACGCCCATTAAGAAAATATTAAATTCTATACAAAAATACCTACTATGACTAAACTACCCCTAATTAAACATTTAATGTGAGGAGTAAGAAAACTTTTTAGGGATATGTACATAGGGGTTATTTTGTAAAAATAAATTGAATTCTTTCTTGATTACATAACTGGACACTTATTTTGAACCAAAATGAAAAAGCAAATTGGACACTTATTGTGAACCGGAGGGAGTAGTGATTTTTTTATATATAGCGCGTGTAATTCATGCGCAATGCCTTAACGACACGTTTGTTCATTAAGGTATAGTGCATGAATTACATGCGCTATACCTGTTAATTGACTTACTGATCTCGTCCAAGTCACACCTCTATTTGAGGTTATGAAATGGTCGATGCAATAGTAACACCCAACAAGGAGTCGGGGTCGAATTCCACAGGGAGCTATGACTTAGGGCTATGACCTTCACCTAGATGTTTGCCTAACGGGTTGTAAATTTTAAAGCTTGTTTTATTGGTCGCGGTGTATTATCGCTATCAACACTCGAGTACCCACTCAATACTTCTCGGTAAGAGAGTGATTTTGCCCAATTCGGATTTCTCAAGCCCAAATGGGTATTGAACAAACAGTTGATAAAAAGCTTAAGTCGGGTTTTACTATCTCTAGATTCAACCCTTTAATTGGGACTATCAATCTCTTGAATTACCTAATTTCTTGTTAGCCAAGTTTTCCTAGACTAAGTCTCTCTTTCTCAAGTAAAGACCAAGTCAAATAGGCATGAACTAGTATTTGCAACCATTAATTCTACAATTAAAAGCAAGAACAAGGCCAAATAATAAATACCAAACCATAAACAAACAATAAATCAAACACCCATTAAGTTTACACTCTAGGGTTGGGTCACAACCCTAGTGAGAATCTAGCTACTCATGCTTAAAATAGAAGAAATAGAAGAAGAAATGATAATCAAACCCATGTTGATAATTAAAATAATGAAATCTATGTTCAAAAAGCTTAAAATGGCAAAAACTACTAAAGAAGGGAAGAACGTCTGTTGTGGCTGCTGATATCACAACTTGACCTAAAAAAGTGAAACTCTTCTATTCATACAAAGCTGGAATTTTCGGACAAAAATGCCCTTTCTGAGGTTCTGCAGCCGCATAATTCCATGCGCGGTCCGCACTTTGCTTCAACTTAACAGTATTTGAATCTTGCAGCCGAACAATTCTGAACCGCGGCCGCATCTCTCTTTTTCTACAGTCCGCACATTTTTGAGTGCGGCCGCACATGGCTCTTCTGCGGACCACACAAATGCAACTGTGGTCGCGTAGCTGATCTTCTGCGGCCGCACAATTCCGCACTTCCTTTGACTTGATGTGAATATTGTGCGGCCCGCACTTCCTTTGACTTGATGTGAAAACTCTCTAAACTTTTGCTCTGCCCTAACTTCTGCGGTCGTACATTTCATGTGCGGAGCGCACTTTTCACAGTCCCTCGATAAGTTTGTCTTCACAATCTGCGGCCGCAGATGATATTCTGCGGTTCGCACTTTGGGCTTTTTTGCCTGTTTTTTGTCCTTGAGTTCAGATCACTCCTTCTTGAATTAGATTTCATCTTAGTGACTCATTTTTTAATATTCCTGCAATTAAGCATATTTTATCAATTTTCGGGAACACAATTAAATGCTTTTGGACTAAAACAAAAGCAAAAAGGCGCTAATAAGTAGTCATAATCCCCACTTATCACTTACCTACAATAATTGGTGGATATAGCGCATAATTATATATATATATATATTAAATGCACTATACTCCAATTATTGTACCCCTCGCACAGAAGATTTGCTTAGTTAAGGAGCTTCATTCCTTCTTCAAAAATTCATTCCAAAAATTCATTCTTCAGCATCCCTTGTATTTTTTTACTCATTCTGAAATATTTGTTTACTTAGCTTTTTCTGCATTTTGTCATAATGTCTGAAGAGTGAAAAATTAGGGTTGCGTTATATGGGAGGGGGGGGGGGGAGGAGGTGAGGTTGTCATGGAGAATAACTCAGTACACTATAGTTGTTCTCCACAGTATATTGTTAAGTTGCCAATCACATTGGAGTACGATAAACTGATATCTTTGATATGTAAAATAATGAGTGTGAGTAAATATTCTGTTAATATTAATATAACCGAAAGATATCCATATTCGCTTACTCCGCAAGGGGTTGCTTGTTATGCTGAGTTTAACATCAAGGATGATAAAACTCTAAAAGATTTTTTTGCGGACTCCGAGTGAACACCGGGAACTTCTTGTGATAAAAATGCTTGAAATGTACGTCAAGTCTGAAGACGTCTGCAATATTGACGTTCCGCAAAATAAGGATAAACCTCAATTATCTGGTGGTATTTTTGGAGCAGTTTCATCCGAACAGGTGCCATTTGCAAGAGTCTGGCCAGATCTAAACTTAACTTTACGGTCGAAATGAGGAGCGAGGACATAATTTCTCCCCAAGTTTATATAATTCACACGCCGGCTGGTAAATTTTAATTTTCCTTATTCTAGCATATTTTTTTATGTATCTTAATCGTACTAACACTTATATCTTCCAAAGGGGGTACCAATCAGATATGGATTTTACAAGTTATGAACCAACCAACAGCTGGAATATGCCCAATTTTGGTGGTTTGGATCATGTTGGTCCATCCGCGAGTCATCAACAGCTCGAAAGTGTGCATCATGGGCTATCAATAGCTTATGAACTGTAAGTTAAGAGATAAAGATAATATATAATGTTGGGATGACTTTGAGAAACTCATTATTTTATTGATTGTGTAGTGAAAACGAGCAACACGAAGATCCTGTCCTTACTCAGTTGCCCGGAGATGATATATTTAATCAGGATCTGGCAGATGCACAAAGTCACGAAGATGATAGTGATTATGACAACAATACTAATGAGTGTGGAGATGATACACCCTTCCCTGATGAGGGTGACGATGATGAGGAAATGCATTTTTTCTGATGAGAATGAGAATGAGCAACCTGATTGACGAGGGAGCACGATGCCACCAATGAGCATACTCCATATATGCAGACTCTACCTACCGTTAGACGCAGAGTGTACGAGTCCCATGTGCCCTTTCATTCAAGGAAGATTCCCTATCTTGATCAGTTTCCCAGTATGCCAGATGTGAATTCCCTCCCAAGGGATCTTGATGCCATTCAGACAGAAATGTGGGATGAATCTAGAGCAACGGAGCTGTCAAAGAATATGCTGTTTGTTGATAATAGACTAAAATTTAGCAGGGTTTCATTTGAATTGTCAACTTTTTTCCAGATGTTTATGGGTTATAACTAATCTCGATATTTTTAATAATTATTCATATAAAAAATACTATTAAAGTTTTTTGCGTTAATAACGATTTATATCTTAATTTAATAATGTTAAAGAAACAAAAATGACACAATTTCTTTTACGTACTGTTAATTTTTTAACAATTTTATTCTTGATTAAAACAATACTAAATACTTAATTTGTTTAACTATCTGATATTACTTTTAAAATTTTATTATTAAGTATTTATTTAATTCATATAAGAATATCTTAACATTTTTTATTTGTGTGTTTTTTTTTAAAATAATGGAAGGTAATATATGAATAAGAACATATAACATTCTGCTAGAAAGAGAGAGAGCGCTAGCCCGGGTACATAAGTATAAGGTCCACCAGTGCATACAATTATTCTGTTATTATCTCCTGCCCGTTTAACTACTCCTCGAGACGTTTTTGCTGATGGGCCCTTGAATTATAGCAGGAGCAACCTCAATTGCCGTACCCAGGCGCCGATCTTTAGAAGCTTCTGGAATGTTCAATTTGTATGGCCTCAGTGATGAGAATATTTTTTGTGCCACTTTTGATGATGCATGCATTGGGCACAAGTACATGGCGATTTGTTTGTTAAATTTTATATTTTACACAAAAATCCGGCAGCGTCTCTTTTGTACTGCCAATTAATTATTTTATGATTCATACTTAATTTTTGATTGTTATCTAATAATACATTTACTATACACTTAATAATTGATCAAAATCTGATCCATAATTGAGTACTCTAACCGAGTTAGTTAATGAGGGTACATAGTTTTTATTCTACACTAAAGAATCCTAAAGAACACTAAAGTCACACTACTCTAAATGGCCATAACAACATCAACTAACATAAATTAAATTTATTATCAGTTCTACTATGCTAAACAGCACAAAACAACAAAAGACACTACATAACACTAAAGGGCACTAAACAACACTAAAGTCACATATTATTATATGTGCAATACTAAAGTCACATATAACACTAATTATTCAACAAAAGAACAACATACAATTTTCATAATTTTTTGCACATCGATAAACTAATCCGGATAAAAAACAAAAAATAAATATTTCAAAAAACGTCACAAAAAGCATACAATATCGTAAAAACAACTAATTAGTCAATTATATACATGAGTTATAATACAAAAGTGATTCGGAATACCTCTTTCTTGAGTTTTTTGAATTGAGAAAGAATGAAGATTTGACCACTGAACTGGGCTATAAAAGAGCTTCACTACACGACAACGCCTTGGATCGGGTGTTAGATCACTAAAAGAATGACGGGACAAGATTTCGGGAGAGGAGTGGGCTCCAATGGAGCTTTAAACTTTTAAATGGGAGGGGGGGGGGGGGAGGATTGGACCGTTTTTGGCTTCTATCCCGACGAAGGAGACTAACTCGTTTTTTAAAACAAGTATAGCACATATATTTGATGCGCTATACCTATCTGTCTTTTCAAATTCAGGTATAGCACATCTAATATATACGCTATACCTGTACTTTGACCGTCTTTTGAAAATCAGGTATAACGCATGTAATCCATGCACTAAGAATTTTATGCACTATATCTAAAAAGGTCAAGAGTTATTATTTTATTTTATTTTTACCTATTTTGGTACTTTGAGTTCAAAAACCCAACATTTTGGTTTGGACTCCTGGGCGGTAGATGCAAATATTATCTTCTTTTTTTCTTTTAATTGGCATAAATGACAAATGATTTGATGTTTACTTTAGTGCCCAATTTTCTTTACTTAAGGTACCCGAAACACTTTGTTGGAATTTGTTCTTTGACGCAAGACGTACATGTTTCCTTGCTTAGGGTTGGCGGCTGTCTCCTAAATATGCATATTTAGGTTCAAATGATAGGGAAGGTTAATAGCGTTTTCCTTTTCCTCCTTTTCCTCCTTTTACAACTGTTTATCTTTGCTAATGTTTTGTTGCTTCTATGAAATTCTATATGAGTCCAGAGTGTAATCTTTTATGGGATTGTTTCTTATATACACAATTAGGATGATATTTACTTGAGTTAGTTAGGTTTTCCTATATACAAAAGTAATTAAAGGTTTTTACAAAAGAGTTAATACCCTAAAAGCCCCTTAAACTATAATATTTTTGTGAGTTTCCTACTCAAACTATTCGGTGTCCCCAAAATCCCCCTGAACTGTATTGTCCTTCATATTAAAAATCCCTCATTGCTGACCTGGCATAACGCGTGTAAACACTCGCTTGAGAGCGCGTGGTAGCTGAAAAAAGCCATCAAAATGGCTCATATGACAGAAAATAATGGCTAATTAGTCTACCACTCTTTCACATTTATTTTTTTAATAAATATTCTCCTTAAGTTATATCCATCTACCTTCCTCATTTTTTCGCCATCCTTCCTCTTCTTTTTTTTGTTTTTTTTTACATTTCTTCTTTATTTTTGTTTATCTCGAAAATACGAGTAACAACTAAATTTGATTTGTGGCTTTAAAGATATGTGATTTAGTTCAATACCAATTAATAATCAAGAAATATAAAGTATAGATGAAAGAAACGAATGAATCAAACAAGCGTTACCAAACAGTATCGGCCTCGAGCTTAGTGACCTCGAGATGAGCCAAGAACAATAAAGTAAGAATAGTAAAGAGAAAAGACAAGTCTGATGAACAATGAGCCAGAAAAATAAGATAGTATATTCTTTGCCAATGATTAGATCATGTTTACAAAGGATTAGGGTCTCCTTTATATAATAGGGAAACCCTAAATAAGGTACATTTTCATTTACGGTAAGGAATCTTATTGGGACAGCTGTCTAACCGCCTAGTACAGAATCGTACCATTCTATTCAGCGATTTGCGCCATAATTTTGGGGACGTGGCAGGAATCTCGCTCATTTTGTTAGAAATCCGTAATGGCATTATTTTGGGGTCGAGCATACTCGGCTTCGGTACTCATCGTACTTCGATCTTCGGGCATTGCATCCTATCTTCGAGCTCGAGTCTGATCCATCGGGTTCAGACTCGACCTTGCCTGAACTCGGGCTTAAGATGACCCCTCGAGCTTGGAAAATCGGGCATACTTGATTTCGACCGTATACAATTTCTCACCTTCTTCTTCTTCTTCTTCTTCTTCTTCTTCTTCTTCTTCTTCTTCTTCTTCTTCTTCTTCTTCTTCTTCTTCTTCTTCTTCTTCTTCTTCTTCTTCTTCTCCATATGGGTTTCTTCTGGAAAAATTTCTCCCTCTCTTGTTGAAAGAATGCCAATTTAAATCTTCTTATTAAACTCAACTATAGTTGAATATCTTGAACCTTCTTTATGTAATATGAAATTAGAGAATGTAATTATATTTGTTGGCTAGTTAATTTTTTATTTACGAAATTTTATTTTGTGTAATCTTTTTTATATAATATAACATGATTTTAAGAAATGAAACATTATATGCCTTTAATTATATTTTTTACTGTGATATAAAGTGAATATAAATGACTTATTCAATTGGAGTTTAGCATAAAACACAATCACAATTAAACCTAATATTAACACAATACATTAAATATTATTTTGGCCAAAACTCCTAAAATTAATCAATCATCCGAGACTAATACATCATGACTATATATATATATATATATATATATATATATATAGTCCAACGTGGGGCTTTAATATATAGAAAAATATAATTNATAGGGTAATATAGTTCAGGGGTATTTCGGGGACACCAGATAGTTTAAGTAGGTAACTGACAATATTGTGATAGTTTAGGTGGGTTTTAGGCTGAGTTGAATAGCCACATGTAGTGCTACATGGCACATTTTTTAAATAATTAGGAGCGTGTACTACATGAACCTCTAGGAATGCAATGAGGGGTTTTTAATATGAAGGGAAACATAGTTCAGGGGGATTTTGGGGACACCGAATAGTTTAAGTAGGAAACTGACAAAAACATGATAGTTTAGAAAGATTTTAGGGTATTAACTCTTTTACAATATATATATAAATCCGATTAAAAGCTATAATTTATATACAAGTTTTTGTTGCACAGAATTCGATCATAGGAAAAATTGGATTAAGTGATAGCCTCTTTAAGAGAGGTAAATAAATTTATTACGTAATATAGATAGGTAAATATTCCTACTTTTATGGGGGGGGGGGGAGGGGGGGATTATCTCTTGTTAAAGAGTTGCTTCTACCATATTTAGCAGGGCACCCTTCAAATGTGTAACGACCCGGCCGGTCGTTTTAAGAATTAACGCCCCGTTTCCCTATTAACTGCATTCCCCGTATTTGTTTCTGCCATTGTGAGTTGTTGGGAGGATTCGTTTTGAGTTTCGGAGTGTTTTGGGACACTTAGTCCCTAAATGAGAGCTTAAGCTTTAGAATTTGGACCGTAGTCGGAGCAATGTGAAGACGGTCTCAGAATGGAATTCCGTCAATTCCGTTAGCTCCGTTGGGTGATTTCGGGCTTAGGGGCGTGTTCGAATTGTGTTTTGGAGGTCCCTAGCTTAATTAGGATTGAAATGTCAAAAGTCGAATTTTTGAAGTTTCCGGTTCGACGTGAGATTTTGATATCGGGGCTGGAATGGAATTCCGGAAGTTGGAGTAGGTCTGTTGTGTCATTTGGGACGTGTGTGCAAAATTTTAGGTAATTCGGATGAGGTTTGATAGACTTTTTGATCAAAAGCGGAAATTTGAAGTTTTGGAATCCTTAGGCTTGAATCCGAGGGCGAATTGGTATTCCGACGTTGTTTTGAGTGTTCCGAGGATTGGTGCAAGTTTGAATAGTGGTATATGACTTGTTCGTATTTTTGGTTGAGGTCCCGGAGGCCTCGGGATGATTTCGGAAGGTTGACGGAAGAAATTGGGAGTTTTGGAAGTAGCTTCAGCTGCTGAAGTGCTGTCATAACCGCACCTGCAGATTGGGGACTGCAGGTGCGGGCCTGCAGAAGCGTGTGGCTAAGCGCAGATGCCGTCTGAGGCATAATTGGATTTGGCCACAGATACGGCCTACGCACCGCAGAAGCGGCACCACAGAAGCGGCACCGCATCCACGGAATGGAGGTCGCAGGTGCGGAAATTTCTGTTTAATGAAAAGTCGCATGTGTGACTTGGTCTACGCAGAAGCGGGACTGCTGGTGCGGCCCCAGAGCCGCAGATGCAGTTCCACTGGTCAGAAAAAGGGCAGAAACGAGGGTCTAGTCTCAAAACCTTAGAAATTGATTTGGGAGCTCAGGATTGGCGTTTTTGGGAGAGATTTTCACCTGGGTGTTTTGGGTAAGTAATTCTTACCCGGTTTTGATTAATTTCCACGTATCTATGCTCAAATTCATCCTTTACATTCGAATTTGGGGTGAAAATTTGGAGAAAAATTGGAAAAGTTCTTAGGCCTAATTTTGGAGTTTTGATCAAGATTTTGATGTCGGATTGGAGTAATTTTTATATATATGAACTCGTGAGAGTGTGAGGATTCCGAATTTGTAAATTTTACCCGATTCCGAGACGTGTGCCCGAGAGGCTTTTTGGGCGATTTTCCTAATTTCGCGTATTAGCTTCGAATTAATTAGTTGAATTAGTTACTTGAAGTTATATTTACATTATGCAATTACTTTGAATAGATTTGGGCCATTTGGAGTCGGATACTCGTGGCAAGAACGTGGTATTGAGTTGATTGAGCTGGTTCGAGGTAAGTGACTTGCCTAACCTTGTGTGGGGGAACTCCCCTTAGGAATTGGCACTGTGATATACGAAATGCCTTGTACGTGAGGTGACGAGTGCGTACATGTGCTAATTGTTGAAAATCCTGTTTTCATTAAGTAACCATAATTGCGTTTTCTTCTCTATTTATACAAATTGCAATTTAAGCCTACTGTTAGCTTAGGAAAGCATGTCTAAGTGACTTGACTGCTTTACTTGCTCAAACTACCTTATTTGAATTCTGTGCAGCATGCTAGGCTAGAAATACCTGATTTACCTTGGTATAAATTTGATTGAATTGATTATTCTTCGTGTCGCTGCTGTGTGTTAACTTTGGGACTACGAGCAATATCCAGGGAGATCCCCCATCCTGTTTATTTGGTACTACGGATGTGGTATTCCGGGAGATCCCCCCTGCACATTTACATTGGTACTATGGGACTGCACTCGGTAGATTCCCTCAGTACTGAGTATTCACATTTGGGACTACGGATGTGGTATTCCGGGAGATCCCCTGCGCTTTATGAGTTGTACTATGGGACGACACCCGAGAGATCCACTGGATATTTATATTTAGGACTACAGGACGGTATCCTGGGAGATCCCCGGTTGTTATATCTGTGTTGAGCTGTATTCCTTCTGTGATTATTTTGTCTCTATTGTAGTTGTTGCTACTCTTATTACCCTGTGTTACTTTAATAATGCTTCTCTTCCTTATATATTATTGTATATGACCGGTAGGGCCCTAACCTTCCTCGTCACTACTCGAACGAGGTTAGGCTTGGCACTTATTGGGTACCGTTGTGATGTACTCATGCCCTTTCCTGTACATGTTTTTCGTGTGCAGATCCAGGTACTTCAACTCAGCCCCACCACCCTTGAGGTGAGGCGATTATCCAGAGACTTCGAGGTATATCTGCCACGTCCGCAGACCGAGGAGTCCCTTTCCATTCTCTCTTGTAGTGATAGCCCTTCTATCTTTTCTTTTAATTTAGACATTCCGGAGTTAGAGCATTTTGTCATATTCATAACTTGTGATTCATGGGATTCCGGGTTTTGGGAGTTGTTCGATTTTGAGATATTGTATTGTATATGCCGAGCGACATCTTAAACACTTTTATATTTGTTATCTTCGGTTTTTATTAGTTTTTCCGCAATTGTTTCCTTTTTTTGAAATTTTTAGGCTTACCTAGTCGTAGGGACTAGGTGCCGTCACGACGTGTTCACGGAGGGCGAACTTGGGTCGTGACAGTGGTGGCGTGCTTATGAGTTAGACAGTGGTGGCGTGCTTATGAGTTAGACAGTCCGGACGAGGCAGCTTCCCTGACTTGGACTCAGTTTTTAGATATGTTCCTGAGGGAGTATGTTCCTCAGAGCCTCAGGGACGCATGGCGCACAGAGTTTGAGCATTTGCGCCAGGGTACTATGATTGTCTCGGAGTATGCTGTCCGTTTCACTGACTTGGCTAGACATGCACCGGCTTTGGTTTCTAGTGTACGCGAGAAGGTTCGCCGGTTTATTGAGGGACTCATTCCCAGCATCAGGTCTAGTATGGCTCGGGAGTTGGAGATGGATATTTCTTATCAGCAGGTGGTGAGCATTGCTAGGAGAGTAAAGGGTATGCATGCTCGGGACAGAGAGGAGAGGGAGGCCAAGAGGTCTCAAGAGTCGGGCCATTATTATGGTGCCCGTGCCCCAGCTGCAGTTCGTCATGGTAGGGCTTATGTGAGTCGTCCTGTTCATTCAGCTCTTCTAGCAGCTAGTGGTATTCCATCTCCTCCTAGACCCCAGGAGCCTTATTATGCACCTCTAGTATCTGGTGCGCCTCCTGCACGAGGTGTTTTCAGTGGTCAGTTTAGCAGACCTGGCCCGAGCCAGTCACAGCCACCACGTCCTCCCAGAGCTTGTTTTGAGTGTGGTGACACACGCCATGTGGTGAGGGATTGCCCTAGACTTTGGAGGGGTGCACCTCCACAGACTTCTCAGCCACAGCGCGCCCCGCAGAGTTCTCAGGCTATGATCACAGCACCATTTTCTACCCTACCTGCTCAGCCAGCTAGAGGTGGAGGTCGGGAAGGTAGAGGTCACCCTAGAGGGGGAGGCCAGGCCAGATACTAAGCCTTTCCTGCCCGTACTGAGGCTGTCACCTCCGATTCTGTCATCACAGGTATTATCCTGGTCTGTCATAAAGATGCATCGGTTTTATTCGACCCAGGCTCCACTTATTCTTATGTGTCCTCTTATTTTGCCCCACATTTGGGCGTATCTCGGGATTCTTTGAGTTCTCCTATTTATGTTTCTACTCCTGTTGGAGATTCTCTTGTTGTGGACCGCATTTATCAATCGTGTTTGATTGCTCTTAGTGGTTTTGAGACTAGAGCCGATTTGTTATTGCTCAGCATGGTAGACTTTGATGTTATTTTGGGCATGGACTGGTTGTCGCCCCATTATGCTATTCTTGATTGTCACCCGAAAACTGTGATGCTGGCTATGCCAGGTGTACCGCGAGTAGAGTGGAGGGGACCTTAGATCATACTTCCAGTAGAGTTATTTCGTTCCTTAAGGCTCATCGCATGGTTGAGAAGGGGTGTGACGCGTATCTAGCTTATGTGAGAGATGTCAGTATTGATACCCCTGCAGTTGATTCAGTTCCCAGTAGTACGGGATTTCTCGGATGTGTTTCCAGCTGATCTTCCGGGCATGCCCCCCGATAGAGATATTGATTTTGGCATTGATCTGTTGCCGGGCACTCAGCCCATTTCTATGCCTCAGTACCGTATGGCCCCTCCTGAGTTGAAGGAGTTGAAGGAGAAGTTACAGGAATTGCTTGATAAGGGTTTTATTCGGCCCAGTGTATTACCTTGGGGTGCTCCTGTCTTGTTTGTGAAGAATAAGGATGGTTCTATGCGTATTTGTATTGTTTATCGCCAGTTGAACAAGGTTAGAGTGAAGAACCGTTATCCTGTGCCTCGTATTGATGACCTGTTTGATCATTTACAGGGTGCTCGTGTGTTTTCTAAGATTGACTTGCGTTTAGGCTATTATCAGTTGAAGATTCGGGAGCCAGATATCCTGAAGACTGCCTTCAAGACTCGGTATGGTCACTACAAGTTCCTTGTTATGTCATTTGGGCTGACCAATGCCCCTGCAACCTTCATGCATTTGATGCACAGTGTATTCCAGCCATATCTTGACTCATTCGTCATTGTCTTTATTGATGACATTCTGGTATACTCCTGGAGTCGGGGAGATCATGAGCAGCACCTGAGGACAGTGCTTCAGACTTTGAGAGAAAAAAAGTTATATGCTAAGTTCTCGAAATGTGAGTTTTGGTTGGATTCCGTGGCATTCTTGTGTCACGTGGTATCTAGTGAGGGGATATAGGTGGATCCGAAGAAAGTGGAAGCAGCGCAGAGTTGGCCCAAACCATCCTTAGCTACACAAATCCGCAGTTTTCTTGGCTTGGCAGGTTATTACCGTCGATTTGTTCAAGGATTTTCATCCATTGCGGCACCCATGACCAGACTGACCCAAAAGGGTGCTCCGTTCCAGTGGATGGAAGAGTGTGAGGAGATCTTTCAGAAGCTCAAGACAGCTTTGACTACAGCCCCAGTTTTGATATTGCCTACCGGTTCGGGGTCTTATAATGTCTATTGTGATGCCTCGAGGATTGACCTTGGAGAGGTATTGATGCAGGACGGTAGGGTGATTACCTACGCGTCCAAACTGTTGAAGGTACATGAGAAGAATTATCCTGTCCATAATCTCGAGTTAGTTGCTATTGTTCACGCCTTGAAGATCTGGCGTCATTATTTGTACGGTGTGCCTTGTGAGATTTATACTGATCACTGGATTTTGCAGCATCTGTTCAAGCAGAAGGACCTTAATTTGCGCTAGAGGAGGTGGTTAGAGCTGCTGAAGGACTGTGATATCACTATTTTGTATCACCCGGGCAAGGCCAATGTAGTGGCCGATGCTTTGAGTCGCCGGGCAGAGAGTTTGGGGAGTTTGGCTTATTCACCAGCAGCGGAGAGGCCCATGGCGATGGATGTTCAGGCCTTAGCCAGCCAGTTTGTGAGATTGGATCTTTCGGAGCCCAGTCGGGTCCTTGCTTGTGTGGTTTCTCGGTCTTCCTTGTTTGATCGTATCGGGGAGCGTCAATTTGATGACCCTCATTTTTGTGCCCTCAAGGACAAGGTCCTGCAGGGTGATGCCAGAGATGTGACCATTGGTTATGACGGGATACTGAGGATGCAGGATCGGGTTTGTGTACCCAATGTTGATGGGCTTCGGGACTTGCTTCTAGAGGAGGCCTATAGTTCGCGGTATTCCATCCATCCGGGTGCCGCGAAGATGTATCAGGATTTGAGACAGCACTATTGGTGGAGGCGGATGAAGAAGGATATAGTTGGGTTTGTAGCTCGGTGCCTCAATTGTCAGTAGGTAAAGTATGAGCACCAGAGGTCGGGTGGATTGCTTCAGCAGATAGAGATTCCGAAGTGGAAGTGGGAGCGGATCACCATAGACTTCGTAGTTAGGCTCCCACGGACTGTGAGGAAGTTCGATGCCATTTGGGTGATTGTGGATCGGCTGACCAAGTCCGCGCATTTCATTCCTATGTGTACCGGCTATTCTTTGGAGCGGTTAGCGGAGATTTATATCCGGGAGATTGTCCGTCTGCACGGTATTCCAGTTCCATTATTTCAGATAGAGGTACTCAGTTCACATCACGGTTCTAGAGGGCTGTACAGCATGAGTTGGGTACTCGGGTAGAGTTAAGCACAACATTTTAACCCCAGATGGACGGACAGCCTAAGCACACTATTCAGATTCTTGAGGATATGCTCCATGCGTGTGTGATGGAGTTTGGAGGTTCTTGGGATCAGTTCTTGCCACTGGCTGAGTTTGCTTACAACAACAGCTATCAGTCCAGCATTCAAATGGTACCGTATGAGGCCTTGTATGGTAGGCTGATAACTAGGGATTTTGCCATGTTTTATACTCCTTCTTGCTTATGCTTTGGTTATAAATTGTTACAAAATAGTCCCAAAAGGCTCATAAGTGTGCTTGATTGCAGGTTTGATCGACAAAGTGACAAAATGTCAAGGATCGGCTCAAAAGGGAGTGAAACCTGCTCAAGTATCAAAGACAAGGCAAACTGAAGATAAAAAGGCCTAGTGCGGCCGCATTCGACTTTGTGCGGTCCGCACTAGGTAGATTCAGAGAGTTGGCATTTACAAGCGTCAAGCAATGCAGCTGATGTACAAAGTGTGCGATCCGCGCTGAAGGCTCCGCGGCCGCACGACCATTTTGTGCGGTCCGTGGAGTAGAGATTCAGAGAGTTGAAATTGCCAGATTCCAAGCCTTTGCAGTCTGCGGTCGTCTTTGTGCGGACCGTGCTAGCTGCCTCCGCGGCCGCGGTCCATTCTGCGCGGTCCGCGGAGCCCAACTTCAGAGAGCCAAGTTTTGAAATCCAAGAGCCTTATGCGGCCGCGGTCCATTTTGTGCGGCCCGCACTGACCCCGCAGGGGTATTTTTGTCCAGTTTTTCCAGCTTAGTATAAATAGAACATTTTACCATTTTTAGGTCAGTCAGTTAATTCCAGACTTTGAGCTGCGCTCGTAAGACTCATTTTGTAGCCATTTTTGGCATCTTAGCTTCAATTTAATGATAGATTCTTGTACTTTAATTTAGTATTTAATTAATATGTCTTGTTCTTCATCTATTTCTTCATTTTCTCCTTCAAGCATGAGTAGCTAAACCCATTAGCTAGGGTTGTGGCTCAACCCTAGTGTGGGTAATTGATGGGTGTTGCCATCTAGGGTTAGATTGACTATGGGTGTTTGCTATTTGGGTTGATTTTATGTTTTAATCTATAAATTGGTGGCTGCAAACACTGATTTGTGCTTTGTGGATTTGACTCTTCTTGAGAAAGAGAGTCTAAGTCTCCAAAATTGACCCAACAAGGAATTGGGATGGACTCATGAGAAATGATACTCCCAATTAACGGGTTAAACCTCGAGAGAGTAATCACCCTACTTGAACCCTAGCTGCTTGATCTAATTTGCCTACCCATTTGGTCTCGAGAGAGTCAAGTGGGCAAAATCACTCTCTCTACCGAGAGGTGTGAGAGTGGATAAAATTGTGCAACGGTTATAGTATAAGCCCCAATTATGTCAATCGAATATTAGTAACATCTACCCGTCAATTAGCCACCTAGGTGATGTCACAACCCTAGTGCCCTTCTTCCCATTAGATACAACTTTAGCAATTATCTCGTAGCATAACCTAGTTTCAATTAGTAGTTTGATAATAGTAGTTTATAATTGAAAAACCCAAAAAAGTTGGAAGTGACATTTAGAACAATTACACGACTCTAGTCTAGATAGATTCCCAGCTCCAATTTCTAGCTCTCTGAGGAATTCGATCCCGACCCTCATATCGGGTAAAAGCTATTGCGACCCTCTCTTCCTACTTTATAGTAGTGTGGAGTTGGCAGCGATCACTTTTTGGCGCCGGTGCCGGGGAGCTAACGGTTTTGGCTATCTATTTAGTTAGTTTTGTGTGTTGTTCTTCTTTCCTTCTTATTTACTAATTTGTGTGCGTGATTACTACAGGTACCAAATGGCTTTAAACGTGAATGACCCTCTTGGAAACGTGCTTGCGGGGGAGGAGGTAGATGAAATTGGAGACAATGAGGTGCCTCTTGTACCTCCCGGACATGGACGAGGCCGCCAGGCTAATGCTAATGATAACATTCCAGACCTTCCTCCGCCACCTCCAAGAGCGGTTCCTCGGGTGCTACCAAATCAAGGATATGCGAGTGCGATTGTCCCTTCCAGAATCCGGGCGGGCAATTTTCAGATAACTAATGTGATGCTGACCTTACTTGAGCAGCGTGGGTATTTTACGGGAGCTGCGGATAAAAATGCCTACAAACATCTAAAAGGGTTCGTGGATACATGTTGGGGTAGCAAGCAGACGAATGTGTCCGAAGATGCTCTTAGGTTGAGACTTTTCCCGTTCTCACTCCGGGGAAAGGCATTAGATTTGCTAGAGAGACTCCCCAATCATTCCATTACAACTTGGGACGAGTTGGCGGATAAATTTATTGCTAAATTCTTCTCACCCGGGCATATGGCAGCACTTCGAGATGAGATATTGGCTTTCAAGCAAGAACCCATGGAACCTTTGCATGAGATTTGGGAGCGATTTAGAACAATGGTGAAAGAATGCCCAAACAATGATATGACGGAGGTGATGATCCAACAAATCTTCTATCGGGGCATCAATACAACAAATCAATGCATAGTCAATCAATTGGCCGGGGGTAACTTCATGAGGTTGACTTATGACCAAGCTTGTGAGATTCTTGATGAGATGGCGAACACATCTTCCGCATGGCAAAGTAGGGCCAATGTTCCTCAAGGCGACCCTACAGTTATTCATTTGCATAAGGAGCTACATGACCATGGACAGGCTATAGCGGAGTTGACAACTACCATGAACCAATTGGCTAAGGCATAGTTGCAACAAGTCCAATATCCTCGCCAAGTGAATGCTATGGAAAGTGTTAATTTGCTTACCAACAAGAGAAGGCAAAGAAGGCAACAAAATCAAGGGAATTCCGAACAATTTGATGATGATTGTGAGGGGTTTCAAAATGAGGGCTATGATGAACAAAATGAAGAGGTACAATATGTTAACAACTATCAAGGCACTAGAGGCAACTCTTCAAACCAACAATGGCGACCTCAAGGTAATTGGGGCAATCAACAACAAGGCGGTGGTAATTGGAACAACAACAACCAAGGCGGTAATTGGGGGAACAACAATCAAGGCAACCAAGGGCAGTGGAATGGAAATAACAACAATTGGAACAACAACGGTCAAGGCAATTGGAACAACAATGGAAACCAAGGCAATAGGGGGCAAGGCTTTCAAAGGCCCCCCATGTACCAACAACCGAACAATCCACCCCGTTCCCTTCTCAAGGATCTAGTTCTTCAGGTAATGATATGGGAAGAATAGAAATGATGTTCGAACAAATGATGAAGAAGAACCAAGATTCTGATGCTCAATTGGCTTCCCACAATACCTCCATTCGGAATTTAGAGGTGCAATTAGGCCAAATCTCTCAATCGTTGAATACTCGCCCAAAGGGTGCTCTACCAAGTGATACGGTAGTGAATCCTAAGGGTGGGAACAATCATGTGATGGCGGTTACAACAAGAAGTGGGAGAGGCGGTGATGTGCATGCCTTGAAAGATAAGCAAGTCGTGGATGATGATGTTGAGTTGCAAGAAAATGATATTCCTTTGATAGTTGAAGATGTGGTAGAGAGTGATGTGAACAATGATTTGAGGATTGACATTGATGAGGCCGAGGTGGAAACTCAAGAGGCCGTGAACTCGTC
>NW_017671294.1:308098-319229 GCF_001879085.1 Nicotiana attenuata | reverse complement strand
ACGTATGCAGGACTCGGCCAGGGGCGGATGTGGCTATTAGGTCTGAAAGCACATGTTGCACTCTTTTCCCTTTGAATTGGGTTTTTCCCCAAAGAGGATTTTTTGGCATGGTTTTTAATAAGGCAACAGTAAAACGTGCTACCTTAGTTTTGAAGACCGGCCTTATACCGGAGTTGATGATCATTTGCACCAAATCAGCAATATCCGAATCCTCACAAGTTTGGCCTTGAATATGGGGGCCATTACCCCTAGATTAAGATCTTCATCAAGGGAAAAGAAAAATTTATACGTCTAAAGCTAAGGCTTAGTGGTTAGGATTCATATTAAGGGTCAAACGGTCATACGAACCTTGCCTATATAGTTCACTCTAGCCATGGCACAAGCCTTATGCGCGGTTCCTCAAGTTAGGGAGACTAAGAATTATTCCAAAAATGATTATATACAAGAAGTCATGGATAATATGAGTAACACATATTATCCGCCGGTTAACCCATTATTTATCCATATTAAATATGGGTCGGGTCGGATAATTGATCCGTTTTTCATTACCCGTTTTCGGCCCGAAACATATCCGACCCGACCCGCCCGTTTGCCGCTCCTAGTCCGAAGGCAAGTTCGATACCATTACCTTCAAATTTTAGCTCCGCCTACAACGTCTAAACGTTCAATAGTCTTGTTTTCTTACCGTCTGTTCTTCAATACTATATGCATCTCGTCCTTAAATTTTTTTTTTAATAACATTTACATGTTTAAAAACTAAAAAAAAAAGTGTAAGTCATAACTGTTTAATAGTTTGAAATATTAAGAAAATCACGATCAAAGAAGAACCTCTTTAACTTCCTAAATTATAATAATGCTACACAAATTGAAAAAAAAAAAGAAATTAATTTATAATTGTTTAAATGATACTATTCTAAATAATATTGAACTACATGAATTAAATAGTACGACGTGAATAGTAAAAGCTTATATAGCCGTCACAACTTGCTTGATATTGAAGTATTGTGATAATTGTTGTTGTTGCTGTCATCATTTTAAGTGAAAATAGTTAGAAAACTATATATCAGCTTAACAAGCCTACGCTCAGCTTCCACAGTTCCACGTAGAGCCGTCAATATGGGCTTGGTCCGTTGGGCCAGCCAGCTCAGCTTATGATTTAGCAGGGTTGGGCTAGAATTTTTGGAGCCCATTTAAAAATGTAGCTTTTAAGCCCGGCCCGAATAAGCCCGTGGCCCGTGAGGCTTGATTGAGGCTGGGCTAGCCCGTGAGCCTAATAAAAATATGTATTTAAAATATATAACATATAAAAAGTATATGACACAAAAAATAACAAGAAGAGTATCTCAAGCTTAAAGTTTATTAAGCTCGTCATATTAAAAGATCAAAGTCTTAAAACGTTAAAATTTACTTATTCTCAATATTTAACTAATTAATATTGCATACGAATTGTAAATGTAGAAGAAAGTGAAGATGTTAAGACAACCTTCTCATAAACGGATTCAAATGTGTTTGATGAAGATGATGTGTTAGATATCCCATAAGCATCATGGGCGTTCTCTCGAATAGTTTGTTTTGAGTTTTGGCTTTTAGTGAATGAAATATAGTCTTGTCTTTTACCTTTTTAGTGTTTATTGTGATATATTAGAATCGTATAAAAAGTTATTAAGTTTTGTGAAATTTTTCCAATAAGATTGTTTTAACTTTTAAATATTTATCTTTTTTTAGTTTAAAAATTAAAGAAAAAAATATAAAATTATATTTTTAAAAATAATGGGCCGGCCCGTGGGGGCCCGTAACCCACATAGGACTAGGGTAGGTTGATCATTATAAGGCCAATCAAAATGGTGGACTAGCACAGCACAGCTCTAGTTCCACGTACACGAATTCATGAGATAGGATTTCCATTAAAATTGTGAAATGTGATGTTGCATAATCCCAAAAAGAAAAAATGTTATATATCTGTAACTTTTTAAATTTATTATTTTTATCGAATATCATTATCCAATTGCTCAATTGCAGCAATTTGGCTGTCGATGCATATCCAAGAACAACCAACTAACTAAAACCAAAAAAATTTGAATAAAATAGTGAAAAGTGCAAAAAACAAATCATACCTAACTTAATCACTATAATTGATGGTTAGATATTTATTCATTATATAGGAAAAATTGTGCTACGCGAAAACTTCAATTTAGCTTATGATCGTTGAGAAGAATCTAATATTTTATGTAAATGATAAGAACCTAATGTTCCATGTTATTTTTCTCCAGATATTTTGTAGTTTGATAAATGGCTATACGAATCATGTGACCGGAAACCAACATCTTCACAGAAAATTAGTTCCTTTTTCTCTTCTTTTTGTATAAACAGAAATGTTGAAGAAACAAAAATTAATTCGAGCCATTAAATTCACAGTGTTTTCTTAAGGAATTTAATCCTCTCCTAGTATCCGAGGTTACGAATTATTTCCTCCCCGGATAGAATGGATTACAAACTGGTGTAGCAGTACTTTAAACCCCAGTGTTTCAGCGAATACAATGATCGGTAACAAATCACACTTACTGTTGCTTTCTTTGTAGTTAAAACAATGCAGAAGAAAGAAGGAGAATTCAGAATTTCGTATGGAAAATCTAAGGGAATGATCTGCTATTTATAGCCAACAGGTTGGGTTTAAATGAAGAGGTGCAACTCTTCAGGGTGACTGTTATGATTGTTCGCTTAGAACGGCCATTACGTAAATGGCTATTTATGCAAAATAAAACGGAAAAATCAAACGTGGAGGAAAATTAATTTACCGTTACAATCGACTAATTTGGATTAAAATAATATTACGTTAATCTTAATATTAACAAATAAATTTGGTCCAAAAAATTAAGGGAAAATGCATAAGTACTCCCCTGACCTATACCCGGATTCCTAACTACACACTTTTTCTTTGCGGGAATCCTATTACCCCTCCTAAACTTATTTTAAATGGAATTATTTGCACCCTTAACGCTGACGTGGCAGAGTGTGTATATTTCACTCTCCCAAAGGAGAGTGAGAAGCAAGAAAAAACGATTTTCAGATTATTTTTTAATTTTTATTCTTTTTTACCATTTTTTCTTACTTTTTTTTCCTTTTCCTTTTCCTTTTTCTTTTACCTTTTTTTTCGTTTCTTCTCTAATTCCGGTGGATATTTATTCACCGGCGACTTTGTCTAACCGTTTTTCTTCCATTTTTTTTCACACACAAATTGAACTCTCAAAAAGGTCTATTCATAAGCAAAGCAAAATACACTCAGATTTGGGGGGAAAAATTCATATCGGAAAACCTTCCCACTCCGGAAAAAAAATGATGTATTAAAATTTTAACTGGAAAAAGTTTTCTCAGCTTATATTCATTTTTATTTCTTTTGCTCTTTCCTCGCACACGTAAATTATACTTCAAGAAAAGATTTATATATATATATATATATATATAATATATAATAATATAATAATATATAATATATATATATTTATATTATATATAACAAAACACACTAGATCGGAATTAAAATCTATCGCCGAAAAAAAAAATTCACCGGAAAAAATGGTTGTGTTTGTGAAATTCCGACGGCCACCATTTATGCCCCGGTGACCGAAACAAAAAAAAAAGAGAATGAAATAACAAAAAAATGAGATTACTAAGAAATAAGAAAAAGAAAAAGATAAAAAAAGTACTAAAATACATGTGGGGCGCGTGTAGCTCACCACTTGCCAAAGTTTGGTTGTCAGCGTTTAAGGGTGCAAATAATTACATTTAAAATAAGTTTAGGGGGGTAATAGGATTCCCGCAAGAAAAAGTGTGTAGTTGGGAATCCGGGTATAGGTCGGGGGGGGGGTACTTATGCATTTTTCCAAAAAATTAATCAATTAAATCATTTGACCGAAGTTGAAGCCGAAGCCGAAGCCGAGCAAGCGACGACGACAGCACGAGGCTTGTCTTCTTCTGAACTCTTTAAGAGCTAGAGAAGGCAATTGTATATATAATTAATTATACCCATGAAAACTCTTTTCCTCCTCCAATATGGGACAATGTCCCTTTGTCAAAGAGGGAAATCCAATATTTCGTTTTCCCTCCACTTCCACCATTCACTCTTTATTTCAAGCTAATCAAGCTTAAAACCCAACAATAATAACGTTGTGTGTTGTGTATATATATATTTAATATATATATATATAATATGTTGAATTTCCTTAAATTTTGCTCGTTTTTTTTTTTTTCTTCTTGATAAAAGTTCTGTCTCGACCACTAAAAATTGTAATAGGAGGCCAGGTGTTGGAATATTTGCGTGGTTGATAACATCACCAAGCAATAGAATTACATGTTTCTAAAATCCTTAGTCTATTTTGTTGTCTCCCATCATTTTATGTTCAAGTGGACCTCAATCATATTCAAGCATGAAAAATCGTCTTACAAGCAATCAATCACTAAGTTCAAATTGGAAAGTCTATATATATAGTAAATAAATTAATCGCACGACTTGAGACTTGGTCAACTTGATCTATTCTTTATAATTTTTTCATTACCGATAGATAATATAGCCTATTAATTATTTTCTTTCATTTTCAGTTACCATCAAGTTTGCTATAAGAGTTAACCCATAACATATAGTGTTAAAATTCTAGAAACCATCCACGCACAAAAATTTAGGACTCTTATGCGACTTAAGATTTTCTTAATAATCGTAGTGTTTTGGTCAACTTATGTGCATCTCGACTAATTTTAACTGGAAAGTTTCAAAAATGAAAGAATTAATTATTCTTGCATTTAACAAAAATCACCATAGAAATGAGAAAAGCAATGATAGTTTGAATGATTCCACAAACCGACCTCGTGCAGAAAATTAACAAAATATCCATTACTCCCAAAACAACGAGCCAAATAGTAAATAAAAGAGTGTAATTATTATTATGGTGGACATAGAAGTCAACACTAGTATTTCCATTGGAGTTAGTGGTTCTACTTGCTCTTAACTCATCTCTTGGGTGTAAAAATGCACTACTAAAATATCAGTTTTTAGCGACGCGATAAATTATGTAGCTAAGAAAAAATCAATTGCTAACTCATTAACAACAAATTACAAGAAATTTTGTTAGCTACGGATTTTTAGCGACAGATTAGCGACGACGTTCGTAAACTAATTTCAATTTTTTTTTTTATACTGATGGTGTCCGGTGAGAATCCACTCTCCAACAGAACCCCAATAAAGGTGTATTTTGCCACTGTAACAACAGCCATAATCTCAACTAGATATTCTTATTAGATGACAAAAATTGAAAGATATTTGAATTGATAGTGATGGCCAATGGGACCGTTAAATGTTGAGGGCTAAGCTAGCCGCCGGAGTACTCTCATATTGTGTATTATATTATATTATTCTGAGCCAAAATTAGTATACTTTTTTTACCAAAAACTTCATCACTATTAAGTATCTTTCATACACCTTATACTCACTTTTAATATCGGACTTTGCAAAAATATTCTAATAAAGAAGGAGCCTTTATAGGTTTAGAGGTTCGAGCCGTGAAATAACACTAATACTTGCCAATTAAGTAGACTATTATAGTACACCCTTTCAGATGTGGCGCTTCTCGAAGATGCTGCGCAAATGAGGATACTTTGTGTACCAGATTGTCCTTTAGTCCAGATAAATCATGATTATCTTCAATATTGTGTAATATGTCTGCTTTGAGCCAAGCTCGTAATGTTTTTTTTCCCCAAAGCGACTTACACTATTAAAAGTATCTTATACCTTGTACTTCACTTTTAATATGGACTTTGCAAGATAGTCCAGATAAAGAAGGGAGCCTTTAGGTCACAGGTCCGAATCGTGAAAACAACCACGTATTAATACTTGCATACGGTAGGATGTCTATATTACACCCCTTAGGATGGGACCTTCTCGGAACGCTGCATTAAATACCTGGATACTTTGTGCACCAGATTGTCCTTACTACAGATAAATCATAATTATCTCAATGAAGAAGTCGTTAGTGGCACAATCAATAAAAAGCAACAAGTTAGGTCCAAAGTGCTAGGTTCTTCCTGTAATAATTCATAATCAATGGGCATTATCATACTTCATTTTCATTATAAAAGAAACACAACTATGATCCAAATAACAAACTTACTCAATAAGGCCAAAACTCGTACCTAATTGTGTCCGGTGAGAATCCACTCTCCAACAGAAACCCCAATAAAAGTGGATTTTCCATCTGCAACAATAGCCATAATTAGGGGTGTTCACAAAAATCTAAAAAATCGAACCAAAGCCGAAAATCAAACCAAACTGACCAAAAAAAATCGATACTTTTTAGTTGGTTTGGTTTGGTTTTAAATTTTAAAAAAACCGATCAAATTTGGTTTGGTTTTGGTTTTAATAAAAAAATAACCGAAAAAAACCGAACCAAACCGACTATAAAAGTAGCTATTTAAATTTATTATTACACCTATATATATGTATTTTTATATAAAGTTTCTAAATTTTTATCGTACATATTAGTCGTTTGTATTTTTAGTCTAGTTCTTTGCTATTATAATAATCTAATTCTTTGCCTTTACATTCTAGTTTGATTGGTAGTTTTCTTTTGCTAAGTACAATAATTTATTTCATGATAAAAATAATAAAATTTTAATTGAGTACTTAAATTATTCATCACTATTTACTTCAATTATCATCAATATATCTTGGTAAGTGATAGATTTCTCAAAGAGTAATTGATTTGATAGTGTTACGTTGAAAATATAGTCGTCGGAATATGTATTTGGTAGTGTATATCTCATATTTAAGAAAAAAATCGATAAATAACCTAAAACCGAAAAACCGACAAAAACCGAATCGATAAAAAACCGACTCAATTGGTTTGGTTTGGT
Source organism: Nicotiana attenuata (assembly GCF_001879085.1). NCBI lineage: Eukaryota > Viridiplantae > Streptophyta > Magnoliopsida > Solanales > Solanaceae > Nicotiana > Nicotiana attenuata. The sequence goes on along the minus strand of NW_017671294.1, from coordinate 312,329 downwards.
TCCAATATTTGAAAAACTGACTTACTTGGTTTTGTTTTTTTTAGGAAAAAACCGACCCAAACCGAACCATGAACACCCCTAGCCATAATCTTACTAGACAGCTTATTAGATGACAAAAATTGAAAGATATTTGAATTGACAGTGATGGCCAATGGGACCATTAAAGGTGTTAGGGCTAAGCTACCCACTAATCCTCTTATCTTGTGTAATAATGTTCGCTTTGAACCAAACTCTTAATATTTTTTTTCAAAGGATTTCACACTATTAAAAGTATATCTTTATACCTTATGCTCACTTTTAATATGGGACTTTGCAAAGATAGTCCAGATAAAGGGAGCCTTTAGGTCACAGGTTCGAGCGGTGAAAATAACCACTAATGCTTGCATTAGTGTAGACTGTCTATATTATACCCTTTAGGATGTGGCCCTTCTTAAAACGCTGCGTAAATGCGGGATGCATTGTGCACTGGATTGTCCTTTAGTCCAGATAAATCATGATTATCTCAATATTGTGTAATAATATTTGATTTGAGCCAAGCTTGTAATATTTTTTTTTTCCAAAGGAATTCACCCTATAAAAAGTATCTTTATACCTTATACTCACTTTTAATATGGGACTTTGCAAAGATAGTCCAGATAAAAAAAGGGGTCTTTAGACTACAAATCCGAGCCGTAAAAATTGAGCTACTAATCCATATATTATATCTTTTAGGACGTGGCCCCTCTCGAGACGCTGCGTAAATACGGGATACTTTGTGCATCGAATTGTTGAGATAAATCATGATTATCTCAACGAAGTAGTCGTTAGTGGCACAATCAATAAAAAGCAACAAGTTGGGGTCCAAAAGTGCTAGGGTTCTACCTGTAATATTTCATAATATAATGGGCATTATCGTACCTCACTTCATTATAAAAGAAACACAACTATAATCCAAAGGCAAAATACATAAGTTACCCCCTGAATTATGGACGAAATCCCTGTTACACATTTTTTGCGGACGAAAATTACCTTACGCACTCAACCTTTCCAAAGTGTGCCTAATACACACTACTTTACCTACGTGGCCAACGCGTGTTTTACCAACAAAATAAGGCGTGTGAAGAAACAAAAATATATATCTAATGTTTTATTTGAACGATTCAGATCTAACAAAATTTATCTAACGATTCAAATTGATTTTCCTTTTTCTTTTCTTTCTTTTATTCCTTTTTCTTTTACTTTGTTTTGTTCATTCTTCAACGAAACAAAAAATTATCCCATGTTTGTCTTCCACAATCCCCCATATCCCCAGACCGGCCTTTGTTTGTTTTCTTGTGAAGAGTCCAATAATGAAGCTTGATGGCGTATGAAATTTTAAAGGCAGAGAGAGATAGTGTTTTTTGGAAGAGAGATCTTTTGGGTGTCTCCAAATTAATGGAGATTGGTTGATGAGAAGGTGAATCTATGGTCGATGTTGTCTTCAATTAGAGCCTTCACTGCTCTCTGCAACTCTTTTTTAGTTCAGCCACCGCCTTGGCCTCCAGGGACAGTCCTCCTCTGCCCTCTATGGTGTTCTTGCCATCCTTGATTTTTATGAAGAATAAAATGGAATTTAAAGATTTTAGCAGAAAGATAATAAGTTCGACAGTAAATGTGTAGGCCTTCTTACTTAAAGAAGTTAATCCAGATTATTATTATGGGATTCTTTTAGAGTGAAAGAAAAATAATTTTAATGGAGATGTGAGATTAGGGATGATGTTGCGCTGGTAGTAGAGAACTTCACATAGCTGATTTTTGATTGAAGAATAGTGGTCGGAGATGGAAGGCAAGATTTGACGGTGGCCGATCAAAGAGAAGGCAGCCATGGTGATGGATTTAATCAACAAGATGGGATCTAATTATAATTTAAAGGTTTTTCCTTTTTTTAATAAGTTAATGACACGTGTCACTATCTGATTGGAGCGTGAAATTACACATGTTTTGGAAAATTGGTCAAGAAAAAAGTAGTGTGTATTAGACACACTTCTAAAAGGTTGGGTGTATAAAAGATTGCCCGTGATCGAGAGGTGTGTAACAGGGATTTGGGTACAAGGTCAATGGGTAAATTATGTATTTTGCCTAATCCAAATAACAAACTTACTCAATAGACAAAAACTTGTTCCTACACTCCTCAAGTTCTTAATTCCTTTACAACACTGCATACCAAAACAATGGGGAATTGTATAGTTTTGCAAGAAAAAATTGTCAAAGTAATGAAAACAGATGGGAAGATTCTTGAATACAAAACTCCAATAAAAGTATATCAAGTATTATCACAATTTTCTGGCCATGCAATATCTGAATCCCTTTCAGTTATTCAATATCTACTACCAAATTCTAACATGTTAGCTGGAAAACTTTATTATCTTTTGCCTATAATATTACCAGTGCCTCCTCCAAAAATAGCCAAAAAGAAGAAGGTGGTCAAATTTGCAAAAGAAGTAATTCAAGAAGAAGCTAAGCAAAGGAAAGAGGTAGTAAGGATTAAGGTTGTTATTAGTAAGAAAGAACTGCAAGATTTGCTGAAGGAAGAAGGATTAATCACAGTTGATGAAATCTCTCATCTTATTAAGAAGGAAAAACAAACAGATGATAATACAACTAATGGTAAAGGATGGAAGCCTGTTCTTGATTGTATACCTGAATATCACTAGCATATATATAGCTTTCTGGCTTTTTAAGTTTTTGTAAACTTATACTAATTAATATAACTAGTTTTCTCTTTATATTTCATGCCCATGGTTTTTGAGAGCTTCACAAGCTTATATGCGCAATAGTGCAACTCTTCTATTTAGCGTGTGTTTGATACGACAGAAGTTATTTTTCAGGAAAATACTTTACATGAGAAAGTCATTTTCTGTTGTTTCGGTGACAACCAGAAAATTGATTCCAAAAAAAAAGATTTATACCAAAAAGGGAAAACTGACTTCACTAACATATGAACGACAGTCATTTTTTTTACAACTATGTATAACTTTTAAGAGGGGAGCCTTGGCGTAAGTATTAAAGTTGCTGCCACGTGAGCAGGAGGTCACGAGTTCGAGCTGTGGAAACAGGCTTTTGCAGAAATGCAAGGTAAGGCTGCATACAATAGACCCTTGTGGTCCGGCCCTTCCTCGGACTTCGCGCATAGTGTTATATATCTGTATTGCTGAAAATAAATTAAATAATAATCTTTCTGAAAATAAAAAACAGAAAGTTAATAGAAATTAAATTCCAAAAAAAACAGTAAACTTCTTCAAAATAAATTCTGAAAACGTTGTAGGAACAAATCGAGCCCATTGAATACACAGTGTGTCCTTAAGTCATAAGCTGGTCACCCCCAGCCGAAGCCGAAGCCGAGCGAGCGACGACGACGACGACGCGAGGCTTGCCTTCTTCTTAGCTCTTTAAGAGCTAAAAGAGAGCTTCTCTTTATATACACAAAGATTTTCTTTCCTTCTACCAATGAGGGACAAAGTGCACAAGTGAAATGAACTCATTCAAAATTTCACTTCCCTCCATTTCTTTTCCCACCATTTTCCATTCACACCTCTTTTGTTATATTTATTAATAACAAACCCAACAATCCCCCACATGAATGGGGAATGGCTATAAACTCAAAGGAATGCACGGACGTGTGTGTGTTTTACAAGCAAGAATTGATCAATCAATCGATCTTTGACAAATCCGAAGCCGAAGCCGAAGCCGAGCCGAAGCCGAAGCCGAAGACGAAGCCGAAGCCGAGCCGAGCGAGCGACGACGACGACGGCGCGAGGCTTGCCTTCTTCTTAGCTCTTTAAGAGCTAAAAGATGAGCTTCTCTTTATATACACAAAGATTTTCTTTCCTTCTACCAATGAGGGACAAAGTGCATAAGTGAAATTAACTCATTCAAAATTTCACTTCCCTCCATTTCTTTTCCCACCATTTTACATTCACACCTCTTTTGTTATTATTTATTAATAACAAACCCAACAATCCCCCACATGAATGGGGAATGGCTATAAACTCAAAGGAATGCACGGACGTGTGTGTGTTTTACAAGCAAGAATTGATTGCATCTGGATAAGTAGGTTTCCCTTTGAACTTTCCGTAGTGAACTTATATCGGATATACTCGGTCAATCGGTAGATTTGATATCTTTGAACCGTCGAGCTTTGTTGTATACCTAGACAACATAAGTCACACGATCAATCCTTAACCATCTATGGTTCTCACGGTTGTGTTCGTTT